>NC_090650.1:37901808-38186808 GCF_040937935.1 Hyperolius riggenbachi | reverse complement strand
AACCAGACACACCCACTAGTTGCCTACAATGACTTGAGCAATCCAAGGCGTGCACCAAGAGAATCTACCATCTGCTCTGCGAAAATTACTCCTACAGAAAGAATTTGTGGATGTTCTGTGCTACAAATGGATCGATTTGCATTCCAAACACAGTACTGTTGCCATGGCTGCAACTGTATTTACTAGAAATTTAAATAAAATAAGGTATTTTTTTTAGTAACATATTATGAAATGGCTCTTATTGCTGCTGATTTGGCCTGTTTTAGGTGGACTACATGTGAGAGTTATATGGACGCTTCCATCTTTATTCTCTAATAAATAATGCCGGTTGACTGGCTTCTGTGCTGAATCTGATGCTCCGCCTCTAATACTATAAGTCACTGGCCAGGAGTGAGCAATGAGCATGCGCATCAGATGCTGTGACTCTGGTGTGACTCATTTGCTTGCATGCTTGTTGCATGCAGACAGTGTTAAAGAGAATCTGTACTCTGAAATTCTTACAACAAAAAGCATACCATTCTATTCATTATGTTCTCCTGGGCCCCTCTGTGCTGTTTCTGTAACTCCCTGCTGCAATCCTGGCTTGTAATTGCAATTTCTATGCAGTTGCAGTGTTCACAAACAAAAGACATAGCAAGTGATAGGCTAAGAGTAGCTAAGTGTGTGAGTCATACACAGCTTGCAGGGGGCCTGGAGAGGGTGTGTATAGCTTCTATCCAATTACAAGCAGCACAGCACATTCCAGCCTGACTGCCTGAGCCCTACAGAGCCCACAGAGGAAAGACGATTAGATCATATAACAGAGATAATACAACCACTGTGCAACTAGGAAAGGCTGCAGTAAGACAGAGCACATTAGAACAGGTACAGGAACTTATAGGATAGAATAAATAAGGCTCAAAATGTTGTTACAGAGTCTCTTTAAAGCCAACAGCTCAGCATGACAGCCAGGCAACTGGCATTGTTTATAAGGAAATGAAAACTGTAGCCGCTATTCCTGACACTTCAGGTTCCCTTTAAGCTCTGTTTCTATCCCTGAAAAATAACTAAGAAAAACTAAATATTGTTCTATGAAATCCATATAAAAAGTACCAAAATCTTTTAATCCTATGAAAAATTCCATACAAAGTGTTATTTTTTAACCTTTTAAATGTAGTTGTCATTTGAAATATAAAAACAATAATCTTACCCCTAGTATTGCTGTGGTTTCTACCACTGAGTGTAGCACAATAACTGCAGTGCTGCAGAGTATAGTACTAGAGCTATAGTCAGCCTGGAGACCACTGTTTTTAACAAGCTGGTATGTGCACCAAGTCAAGTCTAAGACACGCCCCGCATATGCTTGTGGAGCTGAGTAAACTGTGATTATGTCACCATATGACTCCTCCTCCAAGCCACCAGGAAAGACAGTCTCATTTCCATACGCTGTGTCATGGAAGGCTCACTTATTTTCAGATACGGATCAGGCGTTAGCAAGTTAAACAAGCAACAACTTTTTTAGAACTTGTCAGTGTGAAATTCTCCTTTAGCTTACCAAGTCACCGCCATGCTAGTGCCGTCAGGGAGGGAGATGTGGCAGCTTCTGTTCTCTGGATTCAGGATCATGGGGTTGAGGAGAAGCTGTGCATCCACCGTGACTACAGGTCTTGCCCTGAGAGGAATATGTACAAGATTACAGTTTACTACAGAACTGGTGTCATCTTAACATATTGTAGTCCTGGGGGGCAGGAGAGGGAGGTGCTTAATTAGCTGGAGGAAAAAGCGTAGAATGAACTGAATTAGGGCAGTAGCGCTCATTCATTAAACATTTAACTCCACCAAGAACTCTTATTTGATGTTTTGATAGAGGCTGTATAGTTAAAGGCGCGTACACACATCCAACATGTACACAACCACATGACCAACACGACAAACCACACAACCTGACAAACCACACGCCTAGATGGTTAAGCAACCAACTCAATGAACATACTGCGCATGCAAGAGGAATGAAGGACTACATATTCAAACTAAGTACAAGTCTTTCAAACAACTTGTACACACGAATCAACATAGATCTGGCAGTTGGTACTGGGCAAACCGCCTGTTATCAGTTGCTGGTCAAGCTGTTTGCACGCATACACATGCCTGATTATCGTCCAACAGATTAAAGTCAGATGGTAATCAGGCTGCAGGTTGGGTTGTATGTACTTAGCTTAAAGGGAACCTGAAGCGAGTAAAATGATTTAAAATAAACACATGACGTAGCTGCAAATGAATATTACATACTAACCTCACCGTCAGTTCCTCTCAGAAGCTCACCATTTTCTGCTTACAGTGATCCCTTCCAGTTCTGACAAGATTTTGTCAGATCTGAAATATACCAGTTGCTGTCAGTTATATAGCGGCAGCTGTCAGTTACAACTGAATGTGCAAGGTAATGTCCATGTTCCCCTATGGCTCAAGTGGCCGCTATTACAGTTTAACAGTGTGCTGACCAGGAAGCTGTTATGGGGTAATGGCCATTTTTAAAATGGAGGACGGAGAATTCCATTGATCACAGTGGGCAAACAGGACGCAGGAGAGGAGAAAGGGATTGAGGAGTAGACTACACAGGAGGAACGTATGACCTGTGTATGGTTATTTTAAATTTTTATTTTCAGTTCAGGTTCTCTTTAAGAACCTCTTCCAGATTTTTATTGCTGTCTGGATGCACAGTGGGGGCAAATTTCACTCATTTTCATTTGCATTGAAATTTTGGGTGGACAAACAAAACCCCACGAATTCTGACAAACCCCGTGCCAGGTTGAGCTGGAGAAGTCTTGAAAAAGGAGGGCCAACAACACTGCAAATATTGACTCTTTGCACACGTTTAATGTACCTTCTATCCTCGAATATAAGTCAGCCTTGTGTATAAGTCAACCCCAAAATGTAACCATGCAGCTTAAATTTTTCATTGACTCAAGTATAAGTCTACCCAGCAAAGTTAATGGCTGCACTTGGGGACCAGTAGGAATTACCAGCTGCACTTGGGGACCAGAAGCATAAAGTATTGCAGCCATTAACCTCTACTGGCCCTTGAGTGCAGCCAATAACTCCTCCAGTTCCAAAGTTCAGCAATTATCCACCCCACTCCTTAGTAAACACTGCAGTCCAGCATCTTATTTATTTATTTATTCAAGTATTTATATCGCGCCGACATATTACGCAGCGCTGTACAGAGTTTATAGTCTTGTTAGTAACTGTCCCTCAGAGGAGCTCACAATCTAGTCCCTACCATAGTCATATGTCTATGTACAGTGGTGTGAAAAACTATTTGCCCCCTTCCTGATTTCTTATTCTTTTGCATGTTTGTCACACTTAAATGTTTCTGTTCATCAAAAACCGTTAACTATTAGTCAAAGATAACATAATTGAACACAAAATGCAGTTTTAAATGATGTTTTTTATTATTTAGTGAGAAAAAAACCTCAAAACCTACATGGCCCTGTGTGAAAAAGAAATTGCCCCCTGAACCTAATAACTGGTTGGGCCACCCTTAGCAGCAATAACTGCAATCAAGCATTTGCGATAACTTGCAACGAGTCTTTCACAGAGCTCTGGAGGAATTTTGGCCCACTCATCTTTGCAGAATTGTTGTAATTCAGCTTTATTTGAGGGTTTTCTAGCATGAACCGCCTTTTTAAGGTCATGCCACAACATCTCAATAGGATTCAGGTCAGGACTTTGACTAGGCCTCTCCAAAGTCTTCATTTTGTTTTTCTTCGGCCATTCAGAGGTGGATTTGCTGGTGTGTTTTGGGTCATTGTCCTGCTGCAGCACCCAAGATCGCTTCAGCTTGAGTTGACGAACAGATGGCCGGACATTCTCCTTCAGGATTTTTTGGCAGACAGTAGAATTCATGGTTCCATCTATCACAGCATGCCTTCCAGGTCCTGAAGCAGCAAAACAACCCCAGACCATCACACTACCACAACCATATTTTACTGTTGGTATGATGCTCTTCTGCTGAAATGCTGTGTTACTTCTAAGCCAGATGTAACGGGACACGCACCTTCCAAAAAGTTCAACTTTTGTCTCATCGGTCCACAAGGTATTTTCCCAAAAGTCTTGGCAATCATTGAGATTTTTTTTAGCAAAATTGAGACAAGCCTTAATGTTCTTTTTGCTTAAAAGTGGTTTGCGCCTTGGATATCTGCCATGCAGGCCGTTTTTGGCCCAGTTTCTTTCTTATGGTGGAGTCGTGAACACTGACCTTAATTGAGGCAAGTGAGGCCTGCAGTTCTTTAGATGTTGTCCTGGGGTCTTTTGTGGCCTCTCGGATGAGTTTTCTCTGCGCTCTTGGGGTGATTTTGGTCGACCGGCCACTCCTGGGAAGGTTCATCACTGTTCCATGTGTTTGCCATTTGTGGATAATGGCTCTCACTGTGGTTTGCTGGAGTCCCAAAGCTTTAGAAATGGCTTTATAACCTTTACCAAACTGATAGATTTCAATTACAGTACTTTTGTTCTCATTTGTCCCTGAATTTCTTTGGATCTTGGCATGATGTCTAGCTTTTGAGGTGCTTTTGGTCTACTTCTCTGTCAGATAGCTCCTATTTAAGTGATTTCTTGATTGAAACAGGTGTGGCAGTAATCAGGCCTGGGGCTGACTACAGAAATTGAACTCAGGTGTAATAAACCACCTTTAAGTTATTTTTTAACAAGGGGGGCAATCACTTTTTCACACAGGGCCATGTAGATTTGGAGTTTTTTTTTCTCACTAAATAATAAAAACCATCATTTAAAACTGCATTTTGTGTTCAATTATGTTATCTTTGACTAATAGTTAACGGTTTTTGATGAGCAGAAATATTTAAGTGTGACAAACATGCAAAAGAATAAGAAATCAGGAAGGGGGCAAATAGTTTTTCACACCACTGTATGTATCGTGTAGTGTATGTACAGTATCATAGTCTAGGGCCAATTTATGGGAAGCTAATTAACTTATCTGTATGTTTTTGGGATGTGGGAGGAAACCGGAGTGCCCGGAGAAAACCCATGCAGACACGTGGAGAACATACAAACTCCTTGCAGATGTTCACCTGGCTAGGATTCGAACCGGGAACCCAGCACTGCAAGGCGAGAGCGCTAACCACTATGCCACCGTGCTGTCCTTTCCTCGCTAATTGCTGTGGCCAGGACTCTCAGACCTGCATTATCTCGGCATTTCCTTTATCAAGAAAGTGTTACTTACCACTGGGTACATTAGTGCAAATGGGAATGTCACTAATAGTACACACATTATTCAGTGTGCTCAGTGTTACCGCCATTGGATGCCTTTAAAGGTACATACACACGTCTGATGTTTACAAACGTCCGGTCGTTCAGACTGGTCGTTTGGACGTCAAATCAGGCATGTGTATAAACGATCATTCGGCTGATAAGGCTGGTTTATCCGTCAAAATCAGCCTTATCAGCTGAACGACCGGTCGTGCGGAAAAATCAGACGTGTGTATGGACCTTTAGAGGCATCCAATGGCGGTAACACTGAGCACACTGAATAATGTGTGTACTATTAGTGACATTCACATTTGCACTAATGTACCCAGCGGCTTCTGGATGCTTCCCTGGTTTACAGGGGAGAAAAGAGAAAATTTGCATATTCAGTAGTGGTGCATTGTGGATAACCACAATTGTTCACTTATAGCTGAGTTATTCTGTTTTCAGAAGGCACATTTCACCAAGCATTGCTTATTAGTAGGAGGGCTTTTCGGTCTCTTTTATCCCCCCCCCCTACATTCCTAGTGGTTTGGGCCACCCTGAGCTGATTGGTTACTCTGTTTGACTTACCGATAAACTGCAACTTTTCCCACTCCGAAGGCCCCAACAATAAGATCTGAAAAAAGTAGAAATAAAATCATAGTTATATAGTTAAATTAGTATTTTGTTACATATGGTACCATTCGATTGTATCTGGATAAATGAGGGGGGGGGGGGGGGGGAGCCGTTGCATAAATGTTTAGGAGGGGACCTCTTTAAAGTCCTCCTGAAGTGAAAAAAAAACCTCAGGGGTTTTATTCTTACCTTAGTAGATGAAAGGCTTTGGATAGTGTAGAGTAGTGTTCCCCAGCCCTGTCGTCAAGGCCCACCAACAGTGCATGTTTTGTGGAAATCCACACAGGTAGTTAATCAGCTCTGCTGAGACACTAATTACCTCACCTGTGCATATTTGTGGTTTCCTGCAAAACATGTACTGTTGGTGGGCCTTGAGGACAGGGTTGGGGAACTCTGGTGTAGAGCCTTCCCACTCCTTGGTTCGACCTATCATTCCACCGCTGTCCTCAGGGCAACTATATGACCCACTGAGTCAAACAGCCCTTCAGAACTACACGCGTTCTTTAGTTGTTTAAAAGATTATTGCGTATGCATGAATCCGGTCCACTCATGTGCAGCAGGGGTGCGCTTGTCCTTGGAAGTGCTCAGGGATGAGACTAGCTCCGAAGAGCTACATTGGAGGACAGTGCTGGAACAATGGGCCGGATGGAGGAATGGGAAGACTATGTTACCAGGATCCTTCCCTCTACTTAGGTAAGTGTGAAGCTTGAAGTGAGTTTTCTCACTTCAGATTTGCTTTAAAGGGAACCTGAAGTGAGAGGTATATGGAGGCTGCCATCTTTATTTACTTTTAAGCAACAGCAGTTGCCTGGTATTGCCCGAGGCCGTGGATGCGGCTGCAAACGTGCACTTGCGCAGGTAGAGGTACACACATAATGACTTTAGTCCCTGATCAGGTGTCCAGACAATGGCAACTTCCTGCACCACAGACTGTGCTACAGGCTGCAATCTTCTCAGAGAGATCCAGTCTGTGCCCCTCCCCCCTCTAAAGTCAGAATGGGGTGGATAATGTAATGGTTTGATAGTGTAATGGCTAAAGGCTCTTCTTCTGATATAGGCGACCTGGGTTCAAATCTCAGCTCTTCCTATTCTTTGGGCGAGACTCCCTAACACTGCTACTGCCTACTGAGTGCGTTCTGCAAGCGCTGTACAAATAAAGCGCTCTGCAAGTGCTGTACAAATAAAGGAAATAGTAATTATTATAATGCACTCCATGGGCCCCACCCACAGTGCCTGAAAAGGAGTTTTGGACATGTGCTTTTAAACATGTGGTCAAACTTTTTGCTGCAGAAAACTCATTTCGCACAAAAGTAACATTTGAATACTCCGCTGTTGCTAAGCTGTTTGATGGTGTTTTAGATCTGTGCCTAGAAATGAAGGTCAAAATTACTTTTCTTGCCTTAATTTTTTACTACTTTTATGCTTGCTAGAGGCTTAAATAGATATTATACAGAAAATAGTAAAATTTGGTGAGTATAATTTTGTGCACCGTAGTTCATGTTATGGTATCTCAGCAGGAACTGCAGGGGTAAAATCTTGTTTAACCACCTCTCACTTCTGAGGAAGGAGACACTGACATAAATAGATATACTGAGCTCCAAAGACAACTAGTTCATAGCTTCCTCCAGCATCTACTCATATAACCTCGCTACAAAGGTAAAAAACATAAACTCATCACCATCTGTTATTCCTATATTATTGTGTGGCGGTTCTCCATCCATCCCGGAGTTACGTATATCCTCAGAGCCGGCCCCTGTGTCCATGTACATTACCAGCACACTGCCAAAAATTGCACTGAGCACAGACGGCTGTCAGGAGTTTCTCGTCCGGAAAACCAATGCTTTCATCGAGATGTGTTTCCTGTCTGGTGGAAAATGTCCAAATACGGAACCGTTTTTCTCAGATTAGGCCTGACACTTGTCTGGTGTCGAGGAAACTTGCTGCACTGTTATGTCTCTTAGCCCAGGTGCTGATAAAGTTTATTTTCATGTTTGGAAGCAGTTCTTGGGCTCAGTTTAGCTCATCTCAAGCCAAAACTTGCTTTAGATTGGGGAAGGGTCAGAACCCCTGTCAGGCTTACACTGTTGTCCAAGCTGAATATTCCCATCACTTCTCTTACTCTAGCTTCTAAACGGTGACGTGAGCCCTGGAGGCCACCAGGAAAGGTTATGAGGGACGGCAGGGGTTGTACCTGTTCCTCAGGCTACATGTTGTTGAGTCTTAGCTTTACTTCCTGTCGTGGTGACCACTCGATATGTTTCCTCAGCTCTGCTGGATTTATCCTGACAGCTTGTTACTGCTGTATAATCTCAGCTCTGGACTGTCAGCTGGATCCCTGCGGACCAAGTGTCAGCAATAGTCAAAATATAAGTAACCAGGCCGCACTCAATGGGGTTATCAGATAGCAACAGTACTTCACTTTGGAGTGAAACAGTGTCACAGCTGCAAGCAGTATCCTCTTGTTCAAGGAACAGTTATAAATTATATTGAAATCCTGCTGCGCTCTATGATGATGCAACAACTTCTTTTCCTCCTCTGGTGAAGCTCTTCCAAGGAAAACCATAGACATAAAAAATGCTGGGTACACACTATGAGATTTTTTGGTCGATTTACTGTCAGATCGATTATTTCCAACATGTTCGATTGGCTTTCCGATCGTTTTCCGAGCATTTTCCGATCGATTTCATATTAGTGTGTACGGAAATCGATCGGAAAATGCTCGTAAAACGATCGAAAAGCAAATCGGACATGTTGGAAATAATCGATCTGACAGTAAATCGACCAGAAAATCTCATAGTGTGTACCCAGCAGAGAGATGCTTCACATAGCGTGTACAGTACGCACACTAAACACCCAGTGTGTCAACACTCTAGAGATTGATGGAAGCCGTCACCTAAAGAGACTCCGTAACAAAAATTTCATCCGGTTTTCTTCCATCCTACAAGTTCCAAAATCTATTCTAATGTCCGCTGGCTTACTGCAGCACGTTCTACTATCGCCATCTCTGTAATAAATCAACTTATCTCTCTCTTGTCAGACTTGTCGGCCTGTGTC
Organism: Hyperolius riggenbachi; assembly: GCF_040937935.1. NCBI lineage: Eukaryota > Metazoa > Chordata > Amphibia > Anura > Hyperoliidae > Hyperolius > Hyperolius riggenbachi. Next base: position 38,177,898 of record NC_090650.1, on the reverse strand, counting down.
TGGAAGGCTGCCAAGTTCTTCAGTGTTGTGGTTCTGCTATGAACTCCCCCTTCCAGGCCCCTCTGTGCACACTGCCTGTGTATTATTCAGATTAGTGCAGCTTCTCTCTTATCTTTTACAAGCTGGATAAATCGTCCTCTGAGCTGGCTGGGCTTTCACATACTGAGGAATTACATACAGGCAGAGCTGTCTGCACTCTGCAGGAAGAAACAGCCTGACACTTCAGTGGAAGATAGCTGCAGGGGGAAAGAAACACACAAGTGATCTCTTGAGATTAAAAAGGAAGGCTGTATACAGCCTGCTTGTGTATGGATGTATTTTCTATGTGTGGACATGCTGTACATCAACCTACTTCCTGTTTTGGTGGCCATTTTGTTTGTTTATAAACAAACTTTTTAAAACTGTTTTTAACCACTTTTAATGCGGCGAGGAGCAGTAAAATTGTGACAGAGGGTAATAGGAGATGTCCCCTAACGCACTGGTATGTTTACTTTTGTGCGATTTTAACAATACAGATTCTCTTTAAGGAGCAGAATATAAGGAATAGGTTAGGGAGCCTGCGCACCCCCCTACAAATGCCTGCTTACCCTTAGGCTTCTTGTAAGTCAGCACACAACGGCAGAGCGAGGATGCACGCTGTTTTGCTAGCCTTACACTTTACTCGGACGAACAGAGCTGCAGGACAATGACCGACGGCGAGTATGAGAGTGTTTTATACGCCATGATACAAGTGTTGTTCCTGTACGTAGCTTTTAAGCAGGGCAATTTTATCTAATAAAGTTACTGTTTTACACTATGTCGAGCTTCTTGTTAGATGCAGGATGTATGAGTTGGAGGCAATGGCTGCCGGAGTGTGCTGACTTACAAGAAGCCTAAGGGTAAGCAGGCATTTGTAGGGGGGTGCGCCGGCTCCCTAACCTATTCCTTATATTCTGCTCCTTAAGGTGACGGCTTCCATCAATCTCTAGAGTGTTGCCACACTGGGTGTTTATTGTGCGTACTGTACACGCTATGTGAAGCATCTCTCTTTTATTTTTTATGTCTATGGTTTGCCTTGGAAGAGCTTCACCAGAGGAGGAAAAGAAGTTGTTGTATCATCATAGAGCGCAGCAGGATTTCAATATAATTTACAAGCGTCAGCAATACAAGCAATACAAACAATGACCAGTTCCTCCCCCCCCCCCCCCCCCACCCCCCCACATAGGTCTGGCAGGAACCCAGAGGCTCACACTATGCCCAGCTCCAAACTCCTCCCTACGAGCTGACCATACCGGCTCACTTAGTCTGTAAAGTAACCCATCTCCAGCATCTAAATATGCACCCTCTTGAACAATAACCTTTCACAACATTTCACCTCCTCTGCTAAACCCTAAACTTAAACGGTTCATAAATGTATTCTCCCACCTAAACAGTTAATTTACAAGTGCTTCTCCCCACCAATCCCTAACCCCTCCCCCTAATGACTCCTTACTGCCCACTTTCCCCATGTCATTTTATTCTGTGCCCTAAACATTAACCTATCCTCAGTGACTAACCTTATTCTACCTCCTAATCTCTAAGATCCACCTCATTCTTCTCAGCCAAATCTTGAAAAACTTTAAGTTCCACCCCATTCTTAACCTTATTTTCTCAGCCAAACCTCCTAAACTCTAAGCTCCACCCCGTTCTTAACATTATTTTCTCAGCCACACCCACTTGGCATATCCTCTCTCCTACACTCTGAATAACATTTTTCCTCTAATGCCAAACTTTGTCTCCCACCACACACAAAGTCATTTATAATCCTTGGAGAGGAACTATGGTCAAAATTTCCTCTTTGGAGCAGTGAAAAATAGTTGTAAAAACCTTTTGCAATGCTAATTAATGCACATTTACTATAATATGCATAAAAATTCTCACCGCTCTCCCCCCTTTCTGCCCCCTCCTCTACCTGTAATTGTCCTCCTGCATCGTGGCCAGCGCAGGCGCACTGATGCCCAGCCAGGCCAACCGGAAGACTTCCGAGGCCGAGGGCAATTACAGGTATAGGAGGGGGCAGAAAGTGAGAACTGGGGGGGGGGGGAGGGATGAGCATTGGGAAAGCTCACCATACATGCCTGCTCCCCTCTTCCCACCCCCCCTCCCCCTTTCCGTTTCTCATCTTTATTTGGGCTCTGGTATCCATTAACCCTTTCAGTGCTCCCTCCAAAGTGAAACTAAGTTAAATCTTCAGGGTTTTTTTTTTTAGGATTTCTATAAATCGTAACAAAGTGGTTTTTTTTCCCATCAAGGTTATAATGCTGCAGCTTATCTTTTAGAGCAGAGAGGAAGTTCTGAGTTTAGCTCTACTTTAAATTGACTGGGCATTAAAAGCAGTAATGGCCATATTTCCTGCATGACCTATCTTGGAGTTGTAATCCTGTTCCCATACAGGCAGAGGAAGATGGATACACAGGGCAGACTTTCTCCCACTAAATCTGTTATCTTCATTCATCAGAAATCTAATAATAATACGACATTCCGGCCGCTGCGGAGGCCACCGCAAATGTTCTGGGAAAAGCCAGACTCACAGCAGTATAAACTAATTACTGCAATAATAATGATTTCTAATAAGATAATTGGCCTGCAGCCGTGTGCCTTTATATGGTCACAGGATTTATGTGTGACTCGTTAAAACAACTTTGTAAGCTCCTTATTTTTGAGCAAAACTGAACAGAAATATTGGGTAAGTCAGCGTTTTTTATTTGACTGCAGCAATAAGGAGTTCTTACCTCTCACTGATTGGGGCATCAAGATCCTGGCCAAATCATGCTCCGCCCCCAGAGGTCTTGTTTAGTGGCGTAGGGATCACCTTATCAGCTATAGACGCTGCTATGGGGAGCATCACCAAGAGGAGCCCAGTGGCAATGATTGGCAGCAATAAGGGGGTCTGTGGCAGACACCCTGAGGTGCAGAGCAGTGATGAGCGAAAATGAAAAAATTATTTTCGCCGAATTTCGTTTCGATGGGCGAATTTTCGTTCTAACATTTTCACATTAATTTTCGTCTAATGCCTGTTATTTTCGCGTTAAATTCATAGTTCATCGCGTACGTATTTCCGCGTAGTCGTAGTACCGCTATGCGAAGCTTTGCCACGCATGTATTAGCGATTATTGCTGACATTTTTCCGCATAACGGCATAAGCGGCCGCATACAGCAATGCTTCATGCGGATTATTGCGGACATTTTTCCGCATAAGGGCATAAGCGTCCGTATACAACGAAGGTTCTTGCGAATTATTGCAGATATTTTTCCGCATATGGGCATAAATGTCCGCACACAGCAAAGTTTCTTGCGGATTATTGCAGACATTTTTCCGCATAAGTGCATAAGCGTCCGCATACGGCGAAGTTTCTTCAATTTTTGATGCTGGTCGAAAACGCAAATATTTCTGAAGATTTTTGCGAAAATTCGCCAAATTCGAAAACAGGATTTTCAATGCGAAAATGACTTGGGCGAAAATTTGCAAGCAACACTGGTGCAGAGTTACTAAAGCAGAGTGGAGGAGAGAAGTTAACTCCCCCCTTATACCTAGAGCCCATCTGAATACCTATACTGGAAGGCTACCTAATACTGGAGGTACCTATGGCTACCTATAGCAGGGAGTATCTCTAGCTGCCTATATTGGGGGCCAACCTGGGGCTACCTAATACTGGGGGGTACCTTTGGCTACCAATACTGGAAGGGAGGGCTTCCTAATCCTAAGTAGTTGTCAAACTTTTGCTATGAGGCCCCATGGTTTCTAGCTATGCCCCTAGTCTTGTTTTAATAGTCATTTATTTGATAATAACTAATTACTGCAACCCTGATGTAAAAACAAACTTATCATGAGATAAGTAATTGTGTCTTTTGAAGTAATCCACAATTAAACCTTCCTGGAGTCCCTGATTCTTATGTTGGGTTTGCGGACTGAAAATCTAAAGCCTCATCTACACGCGTAGATGAGGCTCCGATCCGGCGGCTCGACTAGCTGCCGGATCGCCTCTTCCGCATCCCCGCGCGTACCCGCCGCGCACCCGCTCGCCCGCGTGTGCGTCGGATACGATTCCCCGCTCGTCTCCGCTGACGCCGCTTATCTTCCGCTCGATTCCCTGCCATTGTCCCCTCGCAGGGGACATCGGAGCCTCATCTACGCGTGCAGATGAGGCTTAAGTGAGATGTCTGAGTCACGATGAACATCACACTTACATCACTGCTGTTAATTCACCTCCCACACAGAGAAATGATGACCTACTGAACTTTGTATTACGGTCCTGCTATGATAAGGATAGGCTCGCATTGGTAAAAATCATGTGAGTGCAATGCGTTGCACATTCACCTGTGTTTCTTGATGCGCTCAAGTGGGAAAGGGGCCTTAGGCTCAACGGAGAGATGTGGGGCTCTGTCTGCTGATATTTGCATGCTGGGAGTGCTCAGTGGAATTAAATAGAATATAATACAAGACAGCACTGGTAGGTGACCGTCGGTGTCCCCCACCTCCATAGAATAAGCACATGTGCTCAAACACGCCAAGCATGCTTCTTTATGAGCTCTACAGTGGGCGGAGCGAACCTGACAGGGGTGTAACAAGAGAGGAGCAGCCGAAGGGATCACAGGGGGCTTCAAAGCAGTTTTTGGGCCCCAACTACTAACCTTCTCTATCTCAGGGGACTATATTTCAGATCATATATCGTAGCTACACTTGTTATGGGTGTGAAGATCATGATGGCAACACTTGTTTTATGACCCATCTGAGATGGGCCTCAAGGCCGTGAAGGGCACCAAGGGGAGGCAAGAGAAGGGGTGTGAATATTTTGTTAATGGGTGAATTGTGCCTTCACCTTCCAGAATTCAGCCGGTGAGCATCAGCTCACTTACCATGTTTAGCCAACAGTCAGATCTGCTAATACAGATTACAAGCTGCTCACCAGACGAGGTCAGAAGAGACCTGCTAGTATAAATAAATATCTCCTGCTGACCAGATCAAATAATTGCACAGAGGAAATGATCCATTCTGTTATGTCAAACATTCGGGTTCCTCAATTTACACCTGGGAAGTTCATGAATGTAGTTCAGATTCCTTCTTCTAAAGGCATTGAGGGAAAGGAAAATTAATTCCATCTTGTTCCAAAAAGACAACAGTCTAGTAAAAAGACAGAGAGGATTCCAGCTGTATATTAACAAAAAAATAATTCACGCTAGTAGTAAAAATAGATCAGTTGTATGGCCTGAAACACATGAGCATTGGTGGATAGTAGAGTGCTTTGTGTTCTACTGCAGAGTTGGTGAGCACAAGTGGGTGCTGTGAGCAGGATAGCTCTGTAGGGGGCGTCACTAAATCTGGCGAGGGCAAACATGCCCCAAAGATAAAACAATAAGCTATACTCACAAAGCAGGATACCTCCAAGGCAACCACTGTATAGGCAGGTGGGGAGATTAGACCTGACCCCACTCAGGATTAAGAAGTCGCTCTCCGTAGATGAGTAAAAACAGGTAACACACCTCCACCAGGGTGTACTTAATGTAGCATAGTATGAACACAGAGGTGCCAAATGGATAAAAGAATCTAAAAAGTTTAAAACATGAGGAGGCAGCGGTGGACTTACCTCCTCCAAGCAGACACAAAAATTGCCAAGGTGTTTGTCAAATACAACAAGTTTATTTACATACTTCGAGGGACAATGCAACGTGTTTCGCAGGTTTGACCTGCTTCATCAGGCAATAACAATGGAGCAATAGCAAATGTGTTCAGTAGAAGAACCAGGCCCCTCTGTCAGATGCTGTTACCAAAAGATTAAAAATAGGGGGAGCCGACATTGTCCAGGGCTTTGTATATGTGTGTGTGTGTGTGTGTGGGGGGGGGGGGGGGGGGGATTGGGGGGGAAAGCAGAAAGAGATGGCCCAACATCTTACCCTTCTTCCTTCTGATACAGAACTAGAGTAGGCGAAGATGATTATTGAGTGAAATGGTTTACAATCCAACCAACCATTTAACCAACTCGAACACACCTGTGCAGTACCTACTACAGTGGAACCTTGGTTTGCGAGCATAATTAGTTCCGGAAACATGCTTATAATCTAAAGCACTCTAACATCTAAGCGAATTTCCCCATAAGATATAATGGAAACCCAGCTAATTTGTTCCACAAACAAAAACAGTTATAGTAAAATAGTATAAAATAAAAATGTAAACAAGACTTTCACTATAATTAACAGAATCATTGTCATCTGTTGGCTCGCCCCAACCTTTTTTTTTATTGTGTGGCTTTAACAAGGAACTTATCCAATGACAGTTATTTTTGAAAATTTCATTGAAATGTGAGTTTGCACAGACTCTACACAGACTCTAACTTACAATTAAGTACAATACTGCTGTACCAAACTATTGGCTCAGTTATGATGACATGACGCCTGTATTTTTATTTTTTTTTGCTTGTATATCAAGACGTTGCTTGTATATCAAGTCAGAATTTTACAAAAATGTTTGCTTGTATTTCAAAGCGCTTTTAAGCCAAGTTACTCTCAATCCAAGGTTTTACTGTACATTGAATTTAATGGTTGTTGTAACAAAGAGAAACTCCGACCAAAAAATTTAACTTTATCCTAATCAGTAGCTGATACCCCCTTTTACATGAGAAATCTATTCCTTTTCACAAACAGACCATCAGGTGTTTTCAATTGAAAAAAATGCTTAAAAGTTATTTTAAAGAGAATTTGAAAATTATCGGCTAGGAGATCACTCAGGAGAAAAAGTTAATTACATACGGGCCAATGAATTGTATGTGTAGTATGGATAGCGAATAGACAGGGCTGTAGCTACCATACAAAAAAAAAGGGCAATTGCCCCAGGGCCCCAGAGCCTGTAGGGAACCCCAAGGTGTCCCTCCCCCATCTTAACTGTTGCTCCCCAGGGACTCTGCAGAGTCTGTTAAGTTGGGAGGTGATTGGGGGAGAGTCAGCAGCCAGTTCAGGGGCCCAGGAGGGAAATTTGGCTGCAACAAAGGGCCTCTAATCAGGGGCGTAACTAGAAATCACTGGGCCCACCCCATGGGTGCCAAATAATCGTAATGGGGCAGCGTTTCACTGTAAATTAATTGTAAAGTGGGCAGCATTTCATCAGACAATCGTAATGTGGGCCAGAAAATCGTAATGTGGGCAGAGTTCACCAGAAAATCATAATGTGGGCCAGAAAATCATAATGTGGGCAGAGTTCACCAGAAAATCGTAATGTGGGCAGCAGTTACCAGAAAATTGTAACGTGGGCAGCAGTCACCAGAAAATTGTAACGTGGACAGCATTCACAAGACAATCGTAATGTGGGCAGCGTTCACCAGAATATCGTAATGTGGGCCAGAAAATCGTAATGTGGGCAGCATTCACCAGAAAATCGTAACGTGGACAGCATTCACCAGACAATCGTAACGAGGGCAGTGTTCACCAGAAAATCGTAATGTGGGTCAGAAAATCGTAATGTGGGCAGAGTTCACCAGAAAATCGCAATGTGGGCAGCAGTCACCAGAAAATCGCAATGTGGGCAGCAATCACCAGAAAATCCTAATGTGGGCAGCAGTCACCAGAAAATCGCAATGTGGGCAGCAGACACCAGAAAATCGCAATGTGGGCAGCAGTCACCAGAAAATCGTAATGTGGGCAGCAGGCACTAGAAAATCGTAATGTGGGCAGCAGGCACTAGAAAATCGTAATGTGGGCAGCAGGCACTAGAAAATCGTAATGTGGGCAGCAGGCACTAGAAAATCGTAATGTGGGCAGCAGACACCAGAATATCATAATGTGGGCAGCAGTGACCAGAAAAAAAAAATGCCCCTGTAAAAAGAAAAACAATTCACTTACCTGTCAGGAGTCTCTCCTGGCCTCTGGTGCGCAGCTCCCCGATGATCCTCCTGTGCACTGCAGCACATCTCCCGCGCTGACAGGCAGAGTGCAGGGCTACGGCAAGATGGCTGCCGAAGCCCTGTACTGGAGACACAAATAGTCTCCAATGCAGGGCTTCTTCAGCAGCCATCTTGCCGTAGCCCTGCTCTGCCTGCCGGAGGAATATGCAGGCTGCTGGAGCGGGGCTGCGTGGAATGAACTGGCACAGCGTCTATTAGACGCTGCGGCCAGTTGAGCACCTTGTGTGGGGTCCAGAATCGGGCGGCGGCGCCGCTCCCCCGCGCACAGTGAGCGGGCCCTAGAGCGGCCCCGGGCCCCCCTGCGGCTGATGGGGTCGCATCCCCGGTAGGTACGCCGGTGCCTCTAATGACACTTTTTGGTCGGGGGGGGGGGGGTGTCTGTTGGGGGCCCCCAGGATAATTTTGCCCTAGGGCCCAATTGTTACTTGAACCGGCCCTGCGAATAGAACATTAGTAGCAAAGAAAAGAGTCTCATGTTTTTATTTTCAGTTATATAGTTTGTTTTTTTATAACAATGCTGCTATAAAACAAAGCAGATCTAATGACCCTTTAAACATTCCTGCAGTAAAACCTTCTCCCAAGCTGTCTCTCACTGTTTCTTGGCTGTTTATGTGCTTCAGAAAACAGGACTGTATTCAACCCAGTGGATGAAATAACTCAGAGAAGCTCTTTTGCATAGATAACTGAAGTTCCTTAACTCTTCCTGTACTGGAATATGAGACTGGTTTCTGTGCTACTGATGTTCTATTTATTAGCTGTACTACACACACAATTCATTCTCTCATAAGTTTATTTTCGCTTGAGGTTTGCTTTAAATTAGTGACAGGGTTACTTTAAAGAGCCAGAAAATACAATATACAGTCTGAGTTATCGGAGGAGCGTCATTGTACGATGCGCCTCCTATGTATCTGATCTCTACGTATGATGATCTTTCCAGATGCAGGGATGGAATTACCTATCTCAGCAGAATATAAGTGGGATGTATCCCGATGTACCTGGGTAATCGTTCTTGTCGATGTCAGAATCCCCTCTCAGGGTGAAGCCAAATCCTGCCGGCAGCGAGCTTGAGGCCCACGTCCCCTCCAGAGTCTGCGAAGGCTCCTGGTTTAAGCCATTCGAGTTCCCGTTGTAAATGAACACTCTTCCCTTTCTGTCTTCCCCTCCGAATGGAGAGCTGATAGCAACATCTGCAAAAGCAAACAAATGCCGGGAAATTACCGTGATAATACAGATAGTTATATGTATTCATAAAACATATTGGAAACGTTGGCTCATTCATTTTAAAGAAGCGCTCCACCCAAAAGCAAACTTGAGCTCTGGAAATCCCCCCCCATCAACCCAAAACACATCCTCCTAAAGTATTACTTATTGTGAAGAATCACTGGTAGTTTTTGACACAACAATCTTTTGTAATTTTGGCAGACCACTTCTGGATCTCTGGCCCTTGTGGAGTCCTTACAGAGGGGGTTAGGAGTTTCTTACTGACAAGGATCCTGATTGGTGTTAGCAGGGGAGGCCCCAGTATATTCCCGTGCTACGGACTATATGCAGCCCTGAGGAAGACCTGCAGCCCTGAAGAGGACCTGCAGCCATGAGGAGGTCCTGCAGCCCTGAAGAGGTCCTGCAACCTTGAGGAAGTCCTGCAGCCCTGAGAAGGACCAACAGCCCTGAGAAGGACCTGCAGCCCTGAAGAGAACCTGCAGCCCTGAGGAGGACCCACAGCCCTGAGGAGGACCCGCAGCCCTGAGGAGGACCCGCAGCCCTGAGGAGGACCAGCAGCCCTGAGGAGGACCAGCAGCCCTGAGAAGGACCAACAGCCCTGAGGAGGACCTGCAGCCCTGAAGAGAATCTGCAGCCCTGAAGAGGACCTGCAGCCCTGAGGAGGTCCTGCAGCCCTGAGGAGGTCCTGCAGCCAGGGACAGATCTAGGGGGGGGGGGGGGGCAAGCGGGTCTCTTGCCCCAGGCGCAGTTTTTTGAATTCTTAAAAAGGCGGCAAAATTTGGATGGGGAATGGCAGTTTAGGCGCCAGAACCTGACCTTGCCCCAGGCGCAACTTGGGGCAACTTGGTCTAGATCCGTCCCTGCCTGCAGCCCTGAGGAGGACCTGCAGCCCTGAGGAGGACCTGCAGCCCTGAGGAAGACCAGCAGCCCTGAGGAGGACCTGCAGCCCTGAGGAGGATCCGCAGCCCTGCTCACAGATCTCTGCAGCCCTGAGGAGGACCTGCAGCTCTGAGGAGGACCCGCAGTCCCACTCACAGATCTTTACAGCCAATGTGGAAGTTATTAGGGAGCCGGCAGACATGATTCAGGAGAGAAATGGGGTTAATTGATGGGTTATTTTCCTAGCAGCCTCTCTGTGGAATGAAGTGTGGAAAGCTGTACAAGGCAGACACCCGAGAGGCGAAGGTTGCCCTGGGTAAGAAGGATGAGGTCACACAAGCAGGAGACAAGGATTCCTTATTGCTCTATGCAAATCATTCCATCTGTGAGATATTTATAGAATACAGGCTAAAAGCTCCTCATCATGCTAATGGGGCTATATAAAGGCCTAGAGGGAGGGGTCACAATGGAACTCCAGAACAACAAGGATTTAAAGGGTCAGCGCAAAATGTGTTTTAAAAGCCCCAATTCTGGTATACGGTAGTTTTAATCCATGGATTTAAAAAAACAAAACATCATTTTAATTTATGCATAAAAATTTTGTTTAAAAAAATGTAGCCGATTTTTACAAAATACAAAGAGAAAATACCCACTGCTACAATTCTCAAGTTCTTATAACATATAATCCTTAGCAACCTATACCTGCCTGCTCACTCCCTGTAGCCATGCATATCAAACTCTGTCCGGCTGAGCCAGAAAAGCAACAAAGATCGCGGGGGACCTATTATTACTGATTTATAAAGTGCCAACATATTAAAGTGCCAACATATTCCGTAAGAACATAATAATACGGACAATAGTGTACACCAATGTACAAAATACAAAATTGGTACAAAATGCAGAATTGGCAATTACAGTGACAAATATAACATGATGAATAAAATGGCAGCACACAAAATGAATGGCAAATTCCAAGGCACAAAAGAGTGTGAACCAAGGTTAAATACTCACCTGTCCTGACATCTTTGGGTCACAGGTGGCCCTGCGCCCCCCTCCTTGGCAGTGCAGTCAGTCAAGGCCATGTTTTCGCAGACGGTGAAAACTATTTGGATACATCTGCCTGCGTTGCCCTGGCCCGCCCATAGCTCGGCAGCCACCAATTAGGCAGCAGCTGCCCAGCTAGGGGTAAAAGGGCGTAGCCAGAGCTTCAGCTGCAATTTTAAGAGAAAAATTGCCAGGGCCCATTCTCAGAGGGAGGTTGCCTGGAGAGATGATGCCAGAACAGGTAAGTACTTAATCCCCAACTCCCCATCTGTCCTCATTAAGACAGAGCTTGTCTTAGGGGAGAGGAGGGACGATTGTGTGGCACACAATGGAGTGGCATGCGGCAGAAGAGGTGTGCAGAAGAACAATGCCTTTGACCTGTGCTCGGCTGAGATGGTCCGTCAGGCTGAACATTCACCAATGCATTGAGGGAGGTTGGGGGCCACTGTTTACATGCTAAATCTAGGCAAGGCTTTATGTTCAGCCGTGAAGTAAAAAAAGTAGAATTTAATATGACAGGACCCATAGACCAGGGCTGCCCAACTGGCCGTCCGGATGTGGCTCCCTGGCCGCACTTGCTTGCCCAGATTATTTTTTTTGTGTCAGTCCCTGTCCTCTGGCAGGCCCACCTCTTGTTTGTGCTTTGCTCCGTCTCCTGCCCCATCTAACCGAAAAATCCAGTGATAGACACACACCCTGCCCATGAAGTTGGACAGCACTGCCCTAGACCATCCAACAGGGTCTTCAGTAAAGTTCCATATGATGGTCAAAAATCAACAGCAGCCTGGGGGTGTCACCGGTAATTTCCATCAGCCTAAACTCAAACCTGACTGCCAGTAATACTTCCCTGAAACATTTCATTTCTAAACATTTCCAGCTTTCTCTAAAACATCCTTCTCTGTTGGAACATATAGTTTACATACCATTAAATCCATCTTGATTCAAGTCCCCTAGGTTTGCGATGGAGCTGCCAAATCTTCCGAACACTTCCGTGCCCTTCAGCACTTGGGCGTCTTTGAAAACGAGAGGATTTTCTTGCAAGTAAAGGTAGACCTGGCCCACTTCTTTTGGGTTACTCTCAAACTCCCGGTCCATGAAGAGCGGCGCCCCCACAAGGACATCATCCAATCTGCAACATGGAACAAAAGACAAATAATAATGTATATACACTTGCATTTCTGCCATCAATATTCCGTTGAAGACCAGAGGCTACCTTCCTGCTGCTGGGCAAACAGGAAGTAGTTCTTATAGGCTTACAAGGGTGCCGGAGATAAATGAAAGTACAGATATTCTAGAAACTGTTACCAAGAATAGAACTTCATCCCAATCAGTAGCTGATACCCACTTTTATGAGAGAAATCTATTCCTTTTCTCAAATGGATCATCAGAGGGCTCTGTATGACTGATATTGTGGTGAAACCCCTCCCACAGTGTGATGTCAGGACCATGGTTCTGACATCACACTGTGGGAGCCTTGTTGCATTGTGGGAAATAACTGTTTACAGCTGTTTCCAACTGCCAAAAAAAGCAAGCAGCATCTCCTTCCACTGACATCGCCTGCCAGCAGTAAAAATGTCACCATGTGATAAATGTCAGAATGTAAATCAGGGAGAGGAAAGATTTTACAATGAGCAAACACTGACTAAATCATGTATACATAATTATTGTAAAAATGAAGCACTTTTTTATTACATTATTTTCACTGGAGTTCCTCTTTAATTCCAATAGTAAAATAACGTGAATCTTTACCGATATTTTACTACAACCTAATCTAACCCTACTCTCACGCAGAACCCTTCCTCTACCAATGCTTAATCCTAAGACCTTCCTGGTAGTGCCTAAATTTGACACCATCCCCCCATCCTCAGGGCTTAACCTTATCCCCCCCCCTTTTTCTATTGCCTGCGGAAGCGGGCACTGACCCGTGAAACGCGTTGCTTTGTTTAATCTGGAGTTCGTTAATAAATAGACTGAATGTACAGTCGTGTTGTGTCTGCTTGGAGGAGGTAAGTCCACCACTGCCTCCTCTAATTACCACATTTTTGGCTTTCAAGCTCCTTTAAAACCCCTTTTATCCTTTTGGCGCCTCTGTCCTCTCCTATACAATATTGTATCCACCCTGGGTGGAGGGTTGCGACCCTTTTCTACTATCTACAGAGAGCGACTTCTTATTCCTGAGTGGGGTCAGGATAATCTCCCCACCTGCCTTTACAGTGGTTGCCTATTGGTGACCCATGCTTGTGAGTATAACAACTATTACTCTTTGTCATTACCCCCTTTGTCAATACATACTACACTATTGGGGCTCTTGGTGTTCCTCTGTTTATCTCATTCTCAACCCCTATAGGACCCACACACTCCTAACACCAAAGATCCCCTCCCCCCCACAACGGCAATACACGTAAATCTGGGCTCCCCACAAACAGCAGCAATGGACAGAAGTAGCAGGCATCGGTGTTACCCTCTATGCAAATTGGGGCTATAAATGAACAAAGGAAATAGATGGAAATTACAAAGTGGGTGCCAGGGCTACCTGCTATGCACATGGCTGCTATAAATAAACAGCGGCAATAAATGGAATCTGCATTGCAGGTAGCCCCGGGTGCCGAATTTCCAACTATTGCCGTCATTCACGGATTTTATCATTGCTGCCTATGCCAGCGCCCCTCTAACTAGGGTGACTTGGGCTCCGTCTTCCGCGTTTCGCTCCTGTCACCTTCCCTGCGTGTCAGTGACTGGCTCTCTGGCGTTCTTGTGTGAAACGTGCTGCATTATACACATAGAATTCCTTTCCAATAAGAGGTGGAAATATGATGCCTTCAGAATAAATCACAGATGAGTATAATCTGCACAGGGTGCTGACCTCCCTGGCTGCTCCGCTCACAATGGATGGAATCTGACACAAGTGCCTGTGACAGCCATCATAAAACTATATCGGTTATGAGGGGGAATGTGTACATTACGGGGCCCAAACATTTGCATTGTGTAAATGTTTACGCTCTGCAATATAGCCGATAATTATGACAGATGGCTCGCTACGGCTAATGTATGGCAGCAATGAAAGTGATGGATCTATGGAAATGTATACACATGCGCATGTCTACACATGTACACAATGGAAGAGGGATGATGGGCTGCAATTTACAGCGCTGTCTCTTCTCTAAAAATAAAATGTTTCCACAGCTGAATACCCAATGCATAGGCCAGTGATGGCTAGCCTTGGCACTCCAGCTGTGAACAAACTACAAATCCCATCATGCCTCTGCCACCTCGAGTTATGCTTAGAGCTGTCAGAGTATTGCAATGCCTCATGGGACTTGTAGTTCCACCACAGCTGGAGTGCCAAGGTTAGCCATCACTGGTATAGGCTAAGTGGAAGAGGCAGGCAAGGAGGCCGCTTACATTTCCTTCATATACCGGTGGTGTATGGCCATCCCTCCATAAGCCATACTGGGCAATTGCCCAGGGCCCCTGTGCTTGCTGATGCTCCACCTAAGTGTATAGTGGCTCCTACAGAGGATTCTGCAGTAGAACAAACTCACCTGTCCTGGTCAGCTCTCTCCTCTATCAGTCTGCATGATACCCATCTTCATCCCTGCTGGTAGAATCTTCTCAGTGAAGAGGGGCTGGTGGGGATGAACATGGTAGCTTGCAAACTGATGCAGAAGCAGCGGGACAGGTGAGTTTGCTGCACTGCTAAATACTCTGCAGTGGATCCCAGGGGCCACTTTACTCTTTGTGTGTGTGTTTGGGGGGGGGGGGGGGGCGGTGGAGAGATATAGGAGGTCAGCTAGCCTACGTGTGTGTGTGTACATGTGTGTGTGTGTACGTGTGTGTACATATGTGTGTGTGTACATGTGTGTGGCTGTGTGTGTGTGTGTGTGTATGTATGGTGCTGTGTGTGTGTGTGTATACGTGTGTGTGTGTATACGTGTGTGTGTGTACATGTGTACGTGTGTGTGTGTGTACATGTGTACGTGTGTGTGTATGTGTGTGTATGTGTACGTGTGTGTGTGTGTGTGTGTGTGTACATGTGTCCGTGTGTGTGTGTACATGTGTACGTGTGTGTGTGTGTGTATGTGTGTGTGTGTGTGTGTGTGTGTGTAGGTGTGTGTGTAGGTGTGTGTGTGTACATGTGTGTGTGTGTGTGTGTACGTGTGTGTGTGTAGGTGTGTGTGTGTGTACATGTGTGTGTACATGTGTGTGTGTACGTGTGTGTGTGTGTGTACGTGTGTGTGTGTACGTGTGTGTGTGTAGGTGTGTGTAGGTGTGTGTGTGTGTACGTGTGTGTGTGGGTGTGTGTGTGTGTGTGTGTACGTGTGTGTGTGTACGGGTGTGTGTGTGTAGGTGTGTGTGTGTAGGTGTGTGTGTGTGTACGTGTGTGTGTGTGTGTGTGTGTGTAGGTGTGTGTACATGTGTGTGTGTGTGTGTGTGTACGTGTGTGTGTGTAGGTGTGTGTGTGTAGGTGTGTGTGTGTGTGTACATGTGTGTGTGTGTGTGTGTGTAGGTGTGTGTGTGTGTGTGTGTACATGTGTGTGTGTGTGTACGTGTGTGTGTGTGTGTGTACGTGTGTGTGTGTAGGTGTGTGTGTGTGTGTGTACATGTGTGTGTGTGTACGTGTGTGTGTAGGTGTGTGTGTGTAGGTGTGTGTGTGTGTGTGTGTACATGTGTGTGTGTGTACGTGTGTGTGTGTGTGTGTGTGTGTGTGTACATGTGTACGTGTGTGTGTGTATGTGTGTGTGTGTGTGTGTGTGTGTGTAGGTGTGTGTGTGTAGGTGTGTGTGTGTACGTGTGTGTAGGTGTGTGTGTGTACGTGTGTACATGTGTGTGTGTGTGTGTGTGTGTGTGTGTGTGTAGGTGTGTGTGTGTAGGTGTGTGTGTGTGTACATGTGTGTGTGTACGTGTGTGTGTTTACGTGTGTGTGTTTACGTGTGTGTGTGTAGGTGTGTGTGTGTGTACGTGTGTGTGTGTGTGTACGTGTGTGTGTGTGTACGTGTGTGTGTGTGTACGTGTGTGTGTGTGTGTGTGTGTGTGTGTGTGTACGTGTGTGTGTGTAGGGGTGTGTGTGTGTACGTGTGTGTGTGTAGGGGTGTGTGTGTGTACGTGTGTGTGTGTGTAGGTGTGTGTGTACATGTGTGTGTGTGTGTGTGTGTGTGTACGTGTGTGTGTGTAGGTGTGTGTGTGTGTGTGTGTAGGTGTGTGTGTGTGTGTACGTGTGTGTGTGTGTGTGTGTGTGTGTGTACGTGTGTGTGTACGTGTGTGTGTACGTGTGTGTGTACGTGTGTACGTGTGTGTGTGTAGGGGTGTGTGTGTGTACGTGTGTGTGTGTGTAGGTGTGTGTGTACATGTGTGTGTGTGTGTGTGTGTGTGTGTGTGTGTGTGTGTGTGTGTGTGTGTGTGTGTGTGTGTGTGTGTGTGTGTACGTGTGTGTGTGTGTGTAGGTGTGTGTGTGTGTGTGTGTACATGTGTGTGTGTGTGTGTGTGTGTGTGTGTGTGTGTGTGTGTGTGTGTGTACGTGTGTGTGTGTAGGTGTGTGTGTGTGTGTAGGTGTGTGTGTGTGTGTGTGTACATGTGTGTGTGTGTGTGTGTGTGTGTGTGTGTACGTGTGTGTGTACGTGTGTGTGTACGTGTGTGTGTGTGTACGTGTGTGTGTGTACGTGTGTATGTGTGTACGTGTGTGTGTGTGTGTGGCGGGGGGTGAATGAGATACTAAAGGGCCTAATGCACATTACTGGGAGTAGGGCTAGAAACAAAGGAGCCTAATGCTGCTTATAGGAGGAGGGAGGGTATCATTGTTGCCCAGAGCCCCACTGTGCCTGCCTGACACTCCCCCCCCTGTGCATCACTGCATCATGCAGTCGGTGACCACGCCCCCTACTAATAAGCTAGCTAAACATGCAGGGGTGCAATGCAGATGTAACAGTTTTTTCCAGTTTTTGTTTAACTAGTGACATAAAAAATGGCTGCAGTTTACATTTTCCCAGTGAAATTTGTATTTGTCTCCATCTTCTGATGACCTGGCGTTGCCTGGTTATGTATTTAGCTGGTGTTGGCTGCATCCACTTTTTCTAACCCTAACACACAAACACTCAATGACCAAGTTTGTGAGCTTTGCGGTCTTTGGCATCAATAATTTGCATTGAAATGAAACAAATCTAATTGGCTGTTTGGGGCTCCACCTTCTCTTCTAAATTTTAACCCCAGTCACCCAATAACCAACTGTAACAGGTTTGAGGCCTGTGCCATTAACAGTGCAATAATGGCAGCAATTAAATATTCACCTTGAAAATCAATAGGTGGATTTTGATTGTCTTTTGTAGGCTCCACCCACTTCCCTGAATATTAATCCCAGTTACCAAGTGACCAACTGTGCAAAGTTTGAGAACCCTGCCATTAATAGTGTTAAGGTGGCCACTAATGATCCAACCTTTTTCATCCAATCTTACAATTTCTATGTAATATAAGGGTACTGCCTAAATTATCCATTCAATGTATTTACTCAGTTTATCCTAATACTACATATATTTGGTAACATTGGATGAAAAAGATTGGATCATTAGTGGCCACCATAAGAATGGCTGCAGTTCACATTTTCCCAGTGAAATTTCTATTGGTCTCCGCCCACATTTTGGTTATGGGAATAAAAAATATCCTATATTTTATTCCAGGTAATGTACTATGTGTACGCCAAATTTCATTCAAATCTGTTCAGCCGTTTTTGCGTGATCGAGTAACAAACATCCAAACATCCAAACTTTCCCATTTATAACATTTAACATATTAGTATATATATATATATGCATATATATACACAGTACTTACATACATATATTTCCTAGCTAGGGAAATCTGGAAAGTAACGGGTAACAACTATTTTCAATGTATAAATTATGAAAACATTTTATTCATTTAATTTTATGCACACTGTCTGATTATTGTCTCCTCCTTTATTTAGGCATTTAACAATTTATCTTATTTTTTTACAAGGCTTTCAATCTCTTTGTTTTAGTAGCATCTCACTCCTCACTTATGGGTTGGAAGAATTGAGGGGGGATGGGGGGGGGGGGAGGGGGGGGGGGGCTTGACAGCCTTGAAATAAAAGCACCAGGAAATGGAGGTGCCAGGATAAAGCAGAATTTTAGTAACATTTACCAACATACAACTATTTTTCATTAACCCCAAACACCTCCCACACAAATCTGACACAAAAAATGTGAAAATACCGCTCCCTGAACGATAGTATCCTATACAAAAAAACCTAACTGTCCCTGCGTACACTCCTGTCCCTGTGTCCGTAGGTTTGCGCTACTGCGCATGTGCTGCACGGACAGCCGTTGCGTTGGGATAGGAGGATGGGGGCAGGGAGACAGGCGGGGGGGGGGGTGCGGGCGGACGAGCACACGCGCATGTGCACTGACATGCGGCGGTGGCGGCGATGAGAGAGAGAGACCTAGAGCCGTTTTTAAATGGGTTTAGGTCTACTGGTAAACAATAAATCATAATATTTTACAGGGTAATGTCAACGCCAAAATTGTTCATTTCCTGCAGGCGCCCAAATTTCCTGTTTATGCTTGGGGGGGGCTTCATGTTAATGCTGCTAAAAGAACAGTTACCAGCGTTCTGCAGTCATGTGCAGTCACCCAACAGACAGATACAAGTTAAATTGCACAGAAAGGATATGTTGCACTGCAGATGAAGGCATACAGCTGTTACTTTCTGAATGACCCTCACGTATAATATATATATATATATTTTTTTATTTATTTTTTTCATTTAAATGAACTTTCCCCCTTTCAGCTGACTTCAATCTCACTGCAAAACATACCGCAGATTACGATGCATAGCATAAAACCATAAGCATTAAACAGACTATTTACGTTTAAGGTAACGCCAAAAGGGGCTTTGGGAGGGTTCTCCCCCCTCAACTAATCTGGAGAAGAAAGGCATTGAAGTGGCAGAACTTAGTAAAAACACTGTTCTTCATGGTGGCAATTACGAGTTACCCAAACACTGAAGGATTGTGTCAACATACCCGTCACTGTTTACATCGGAGACGGCAACTGTATATCCGAAGTACGAGGCCATCTGGGAAGACAAACACATATTGAATGGTTGGAACAATGCCTGTGCCCAGCCTGACTGCCTGGAGAAAGTACTGGCACCCTGACATCAAACAGCGCGCTAATGAGGAAAGAATCTGCACACTTCAAATATCTCCCTGAATTATTTAAACAGCGAGTTCAGCCTGAATACGCATCATTTACAAAGGCCAAGCTCTGTGACTGACACTAAACAAAATGGAGGTGATTAGGTCAGGCCCGGCCTGCTGGCGAGAACTCTGTGGTGTAGAGAGAGGCTGCAGTGTTTGTATCGACAAAAGGAATTTATGAAGACATATTTTCCAATCATTTTTCAACAGGGCAAGTACTGCCGTGGTTAAAGATAGGCCTCATGTGCCAAAGGGTTTAAATGTTTCCTTAAAGGACTACTACAGCGAAAGGAAGTAAGCAGGTAAAATCTGACAGAACCGATAGGTTTTGGACTAGTCCATCTTCTCATGGGGGATTCTCTGGGTTTTCTTTGCTTTCAAAAGCATTTCCTGAACGGCAGTTGCTAATTCTAACTGCCAAAATAGTGTGCAAGTGAGTAGGGAGGCTGGCTGGTATCTTACTGTTTTGGCAGTATTCAGCCACAGCCGTTCAGGAAATGCTTTTGAAAACAAAGAAAACCCTGAGAATCCTCCATGAGGAGATGGACTAGTCCAAAACATGTTGGTTCTGTCAGATGTAAGCTGCTTACTTTTTCGCTATAGTCCAGCAAAAAAAAGTAGGTAGGTAGTCAAAATCTGATTTTATGGGGGATTCTCAAGGTTTTCTTTGTTTACAAAAGCATTTCCTGAACGGCAGTTTGACTGCCAAAAACAGTCTGTATGCATGTTGGATTGTTATGGCTCTGTACAAATTAACAAGCTGACACATCATTGCATTCCAGCGGTTCTGGAGGTGTGTTTAGCTTCTAAGGGTACAATGGTTAATTTGCATATATTCAGCAGTGTTGCACTGGGAGACATCTCAAGCTCACTCCAACCTGAATTATCACAAATTCTTTCTGTTTTAGGAAAGCAAACTTTTGTTTTTCTTAACATCTTAGTAAGGGGGCTTTTAGGACCATTGTAGTCCCTTACACACTCCAATGAGTTCTGGTTCACCATGAGCCTGCTGGTTAGTCTGTATCTCTCAGTGTTACAAGCCCTACTCCATAGAGCCAAATTAATCCATGCTATGCACTGATGAGGATCAAACAATCCGAAACAGTCTGTAAGCATGTTTTTATTATTATGGCTCTGTACAAATTAACAAACTGACACATCATTGCATTCCAGCGGTTCTGGAGGTGTGTTTAGCTTCTAAGGGTACAATGGTTAATTTGCATATATTCAGCAGTGTTGCTCTGGGAGACATCTCAAGCTCACTCCAACCTGAATTATCGCAAATTCTTTCTGTTTTAGGAAAGCAAACTTTTGTTTGACTGCCAAAATAGTAAGATACCAGCCAGCTTCCCTACTCACTTCCCTGCACTATTTTGACAGCTGGACTCAGCAACTGCCATTGAGGAAATGCTTTGGAAAACAAAGGAAACCCTAGGAGTCCCCCATGAGTAGATGGGCTAGTCCAAAACCTGTCGGTTCAATAATGACAGTGGACTGCATTGTTATAGACTATGCTCTTCTAAAAAAAAATAAAGAGAGAGAGAAAATCTGTTCTATCACTACACACTACACTTTGTTATGCGAAATACAGTAAGCCTGGGTAAAACACTCTTCCAAACTAAAGGAATAAGGAACTTATACTGTACTTGTGCTAAATTAACCCCATATTTCATCCTGATCAATAATGGAATTATAATACAATAATGAAAGGGTACCTGAACTAAGCAAAAATATGTGGTGGCCATATCTGGGGCTTCTTCAGTGCCCCATAAGCTCTAGAAGAATATGGAGGCTGCCATATTTATTTCCTTTTAAACAATATCAGTTGCCTGGTGGTCCTGCTGATCTATTTGGCTGCAGTAGTGTCTGAATAACACCAGAAACAAGCAGGCAGCTAATCTTGTCAGATCTGACAATAATGTCAGAAACACCTGATCTGCTGCATGCTTGTTCAGGGTCTATGGCTAAAAGTATTAAGGTGGCCATACATTAGCCGACCAACCAACCAATCGACCATCCAATTTGATTATTATAATCGAATTGGATGAGAATTGGTGCTGCCAAGTGCATGCCCAACCGACAAAGTGACCAATTTTGGGACAGAAATTGGCCACACGGTCGATCGCGCATGCTGCAAGATGTCGGGCGGAAGTTGGTTGGTCGGCCGATTTGCGAACAAAACCCCCGCCGTTGCCACCGCAATGTATAAATGTATGTAGTGTGTGTGCATTCATACATTACCTGTCTGGTGTCAGCCTCCACGCGGTTTCCGTCCATGTCGCCGGGTTCCGCATACACGCTGGCGGCACATATTGTCTGACGTCAGGCACTGTGCACCGGTAGCGTGTATGCGGCTGTTACCCGGCGAGATGGACGGACACCGTGCGGAAGTTGCTACAGGACAGATAATGTATAAATGCACTACACTGCATACATTTATACATTTTGGGGGCAGCGGCGGGGCGGACGCGGCGGCTCAGCTGATTCCCTGATGATTTCATGCTGAAATCGGACGGGAATCGGCCTGTAGTGTATGGGCAGATTCGACCAAGAGACAAATTTATCTCTAATCAGATTTGATTAGAGATAAATTTGTCTCTTGGTCGAATCTGCCCATAATCTTCTATGTATAGCCACCTTTAGAGACAGAGGATCAGCAGGACTGCCAGGCAACTGGTATTGCTTAAAAGGGAATAAATATGGCAGCCTCCATATCCCTCTCACTTCATTTGTCCTTTAAGAACTACAGACCACCCCCTCTGCGTCACGCTGCAATATTACCTGTTCACTTGTAAAATTGTAAATGTAGATCATCTTTGAGTCAATAATGGAGACCTAAAAACAAAAATATACATATTATATATCATATATATATTTATTCCAAATTTCACAGTTTTTTTTGCAAATGTTGTCCTTTAATAAATCAATGTCAGTCCCTTAGTGTGCCCCTCAGCCCCCATAGTTCCTGCTCAATGCAGCAAATTATTCATGCAAGGCTCTGTGCATTCCAAAGCATGAGCTGTTGCTATGGATACAAGGAAGTGAAGTTTCAACTTCCTGGCAATTTTACAAACACCCTAGTGATGCAGACTGCAAAGGAAATGTCATTTTTAATAAAAAAAACGAAATTACAGAACTTATGTACATAAAACACATTTTCTTACAAAAGTGGAATTGCTCTTCATGCGGACATAAATATAAACATTCCACCACAGACACAATTATAGTGTAGATGTTAACTTAAAGCGATACCGTGAGAATAATTAATAACGGCTATACTTACATATCCAAAATTCTGATCCCCTTTCGGTACTCCAGCAACTAACTCTGTCAAGAAAACCAAACAGGCTTTGTTAAATCTTAAGCGATGTTACAGTGCAAATAGATACCCCATCTAATTTATACAATATGTTTACCAACAATAAATAGCTTTTTATTTCTGTATAAAAGTGTTAAAGCAGACCTGAACTCAGAACATCATCTCTGCGCTAAAAGATAAGCAACAGCTTAATAACCTGTAAAGAAAAACATTTCTTTGTTACAGCTGATACAAATCCTGCAATAAATCTACAGTGTGTCCACTTCCTGCTTTCACGGAAGCTGACATAGCGTTAACATCCTTTGTTGGATGGAGGTAAAGCAAGGGTAGGGTGTGTGGATATGTATAGGAGATTGGAGTAGAGGACATTAGCCTTATGCTGGGAATACACGGAACGTTTTTGAGCCATTTAAATGGCTCGATTGATCATTTCCGACATGTCCGATCCCCCGCCCAATCGATTCCGCGCTCGATTTCGCATAGGGAACAATGGAAAAAGATAAGAAAAACGAATGGAAGATAAGAGAATTGGGCGCGAAATCGAGCGGGGAATCGATTGGTCGGCAGAATCGAGACGCAAAAACCCAGCATTACAGGGAACAGCGCTAGAGTGTAAAGGAAGGGGAGGGAGGAGGGTCAGGTCTGTTTGGATGATTGAGAGATGGAGGTAGCCATACACTGGTCGATTTGCCATCAGATTCGACCAACAGATAGATCCCTCTCTGATCGAATCTGATCAGAGAGGGATCGTATGGCTGCATTTACTGCAAACAGATTGTGAATCAATTTCAGCCTGAAACCGTTCACAATCTGCTCCATCCCGGTCACCGCTGCTCTGTCTGCGCTGGTCTGGTCTCCAGGTCCGGCATGCTTTGCTTCTTCCTGCCCGGCAGGAAGTTTAAACAGTAGAGCGCCCTCTACTGTTTAAACTTCCTGCCGGGCAGGAGGAACTGAAGCATGCCGGAGACCAGCGCGGACACGGAGCAGCGGTGACCGGGGGTAGTCACGCCGGCGGAGCAGGTAATGTATGCGGCTCTATTGCGTCGGTCGTCGGGCAATCGAACGCCGCTAGCGACGCGCTACCTACCCGCGGGCGATCGACGGTAATTTTTCGCATGGAGCGATCAACGGGATCGGACGAAATGGATCGAAATTCAGCGTGTAGCGCGAACGACTGGCAGCAGATTCGATCCCAGTGGATCGAATCTGCTGTCGAAACGGCGGCAAATCGGGCCAGTGTATGGCCAGCTTAAGTGTTTGGAAGGGAAAAAAATCCTTTGTTTACAAATTAGCTGCTCTGCTGAGGCAGCCAACTGACACAATTGAGAGATCAAATGACAGTAGTGATTAGTCACAGACAAACTGTATATTTATTGCAGGATTTGTATCAGCTGTAACAATGAAATCTGACTAGCATCCAGTCAGTAGATAACGTGGCAGAGGAAATTGGAGAGAACAAGTGGTGCATAATTCTTTGTGTCCTGGATGAGGCCAATAAACAACTATTAATTGTTGCTCCAGATTTAGACTTTGGAAAAAAACAAACACATGTCACAGCGATAAACACTCACTCATCGGGATTACAGCCTATTGCACTTACACAGGATGTATTGTTGTACTTGGGGCTTTTAGCATGTTTGTTTTATTCATTTGTTTTATTTACAAAAATGTAACTTTTAAACAGTTTTTATTTAACTAAAACATTAAAGGAAAACATTAAAGGACAAGGATAACTGTAATCAGAGGTATATGGAGGCTGCCATATTTATTTTCTTTTAAGCAATACCAGTTGCCTGGCAGCCCTACTGACTCTCTGCCTCTAATACTTTCAGCCATAGCCCCTAAACAAGCATGCAGCAGATCAGGTGTTTCTGACATTACTGTCAGATCTGACAAGATTAGCTGCATGCTTGTTTCTGGTGTGATTCAGGCACTATTGCAGTGAAATAGATAGGCAGGGCTGCCAGGCAACTGGTATTGTTTAAAAGGAAATAAATATGGCAGCCTCCATATTCTTCTAGAGCTTATGGGGCACTGAGGAAGCCCCAGATATGGCCACCACATATATGTTTGCTTAGTTCAGGTACCCTTTCATTATTGTATAAAAATTGTTTAAAGAGACGCTGAAGTGAAAAAAAAATATATGATATAGTGAATTGGTTGTGTACTATGAATAATTACTAGAAGATTAGCAGCAAAGAAAATATTCTCATATTTTTATTTTCAGGTATATAGTGTTTTTTCTAACATTGCATCATTGTATAATATGTGCAGATTACACAACTCTCAGCATTCAAAATGATTCTTTCAGAGCAGTCTGTGAACTAATGACCTCTCCTCTAGCAGAGAAAAAGTAAACAGTTGAGATAATAAAAGTCAGAAGACAGCCCTCTCCACGACTTTGAAAGTCGGAGAGCTTAAAGGCTTTTTTGCATAGACATAACAACTGGAGTTTCTTAGCTCTTCCTGTACTGGAAACAATTAGACTGATGTGTCTGATCTTAATGTTTTATTTCTTAGCTGTACTACACATACAAATCATAATATCATTTTTTTTTTGCTTCAGTGTCTCTTTAATAATTATCATTTAAAAGGAAATAAATATGGCAGCCTCCATATTCTTCTCACTTTAGTTGTCCTTTAAATAGTACTAGGAGAGATGGTCAATGAGGTGACAATAACTCTGGTTTGCATGATAGGTGCACATCCAATTATGTCCTATGAAACCGTAATACCCTAATCCCACCTATTTCTTAGCACTAAAACAAACCAGGCCTGACTGCAATTGACAGTGGAATAATTAGGCCAATGCAGCCCAATCTTTTTTATTAACTTTTAACATTTTAATATAAAACAATTTATTCAACTCGTTTAACAAGAACTTTTTAAACCTGCAAGGCAAGGCATTCCGGAGGTTAAACCGTTGACCTACTCATCGGGAAACACTATGGGCCTGCAGCCATATTCTGGCCCCCAGCCGCACCACAGACTCGGGGACAGCGGCATGGCCTTCACGAACCAATTTTCTATGACGCCTCTTACCAAGAGGAAATCACCCGGTGAAATTCCTCGAATCAGATTTAGCTCCATCCTCCGGACACCTTGCCCCGCTAGCTGCAATGACAAAACTTACAAAACCAAAAAACAATAGGGCGGGTGGGCGGGAAACGTTCTCCTGCCTCCTCTCTCCTTGCTGCCGCTGCACTACTTCCTTCCGGAATCCGCCCTTCCTAACCTAGCCTGGCACCACCCCTAACGCTCCTCCCCTCCAGCTTCTGACCAGGGGATAATTCATCCCCCAGTCAGATTAACCCCTAAGCTGCCTGACAAATGGCTAGCCCTATCATGGGTGGCCTTTCCTTAGCTGCGCTCCCCAGGCCCTGCTTAATGAAAACAAAATTTCCACTAGGAGGAGGTTTCTGGATCCTAAAGAGGCTTCTCTCGTCCTCCTCCATTACTCCCCCCCAGAGTTTAGACTCCCGAAATTCCACTTGTTGGCACCTTGTGC
Source organism: Hyperolius riggenbachi (assembly GCF_040937935.1). NCBI lineage: Eukaryota > Metazoa > Chordata > Amphibia > Anura > Hyperoliidae > Hyperolius > Hyperolius riggenbachi. The sequence goes on along the minus strand of NC_090650.1, from coordinate 38,151,808 downwards.
TGGCGCAGTAGCTCCGCCCTCCTTGGCTTTCTTTAGAAAGAGACGGGCTGGACCGGGTTCGTACCTCCGCAGTAACATAGAGCTTTTTCCCCAGAACCCAAGCGGAACATACATTTGAATTCGCTGCCGGGAGACTTGGGCACAGGATATAGCGGGTATACAGCTCACCCTGCTCCTGCACAAGTCCCGGCGGCGGTAATTACTATTCCCCCTCCAGGTTCACGTGAATGATGGGGAATGATGCAATTTGGCCTCCCGCTATTGCTGGCGACCGACTTACAGTGATTAAAAGTAACCTCATCTCCGTCTTCTGACAGCTCTGAAGTTACTCAGTGTGTGCGGCTATAGCTGTCTATGGTGGTGCTGGCTGCACCCAAATCTCCTGCGCTGTCATTACAGCGTTCGCAAGCAGGACAGAGCTAACGTACATGCGCAGGAAGGTCACACTTCTGGGCTCCCAGTGCTGGATGGAGGAGTAAGGGGGGAAGCCTTGTTAGGATCCAGAGGCTTCCCCTTCCCGAGGTGAATACCCCCTACTGGAGATTTTTTTTTTTTACAGGTTAACTTTACATTCCAGGCTGCATCCAATTTCCATTAAACGTGCAAGTGAGACAGAATTATTATCACCTTATTGATTATCTCTTATTGCACGTAAACATTTCAATTTTCTGAGCACAGCCCGTTGTGAAAGTAGAATGAAACTCAATAATAACGGAAATATTGCCCAATAAGAAATTACTGTAGATATTTAGCCTACCTGTCCAGTTGTTTTGTCAGATTTAGGAGAAATGTGATATGAAAAACACGAAAAGAATATTTCTGCTGGTTTCCATCTTTACCGTTTCTCTGTGAGGCCAAAAGTGACGTCACTTCTGCCCTTTTTTTTTTTCAACCCAGCTCAATGTTACACGCCTGTACCAGGTGACATGTGACGCATCCAAATAGGGGGGAGGAGGGGGGCAGCCTGGCAGGCAATGCCATTAGGATGATTTCCTAAAGACTTCATGCAGTGCGTGAGCAGCAGGGGCGTAACAATAGACCCTGCAAGGGATGCAGCTGCAGGGGGGCCCAGAAGCCGCAGGGGGCCCTGTACTGAGAGACTGACAACTAAGGGCAAGGAGAGAAAAAGCTTTCTGCTCTATGGACAATTGTTCTAATGACTGCATCTGCTTAGCCACTGATAATCATACAAAGTTATGTAGACAATGATTTGTAGACAGTCCCTATTCAGAGTGTAGGGGGAAGGGGCCCCATCGAAACTTTTGCAGGGGGGCCTAGTGATTTCTAGTTACGCCCCTGTGCAGGTAATACATCCCTCTCTCATCAGATTCAACTGCAGAGGCATCTATCTTATGGTCCATCTGGTGACAGATTGAGAGGTATATGGCCACCTTTAATTTAGATACTGTTTGGAAAACCATGGCAGAGCTTAAAAAAAAGAAGGGTTTTGTTCAGGTTTTCTTTTAAGTGGACATGAACTCTTGCACAGGACAGAAGAAAAAACATAGATAAATGCACCCTGTGTGTATTTAGAGAGTTTAGCCTGTCTAATTCCCCATATGTGACTAATCACAAGTTGTAATTTGATCTCTCAGCTGTGTCAGCTCAGGAATCTCCTCTGCCATGGCAGAGCGGCTAATTTGTAAACACGGGATGTTAACAATATGTCTGCTTCCATGAAAGCAGGAAGTAGACACACTGCAGAGTTATGGCAGGATTTGTATCAGCTGTAATAAAGAAATGTTTTTATTTAAAGGTTATTATGCTGTTGCCTATCTTTTAGAGCAGAGAGGAAGTTCTTGTTTCAGGTCAGCTTAGGGGCCATAAGAAAATAGTTAGATTGGGAATGATTGGGTTTTGCGCTGATAACATCAAACTGCACAGAGAAGAACATGAAAAGAAGTTCTGTACAAAGGTACATGTACTGATAGGACTGTGAACTTCAATACAGCTAATATTTCCGACTTATTTCCTTATGTCAGAGGAACAAGGAACCTCATAACGTTTCATGGAGCCGGCCTGTGATCTGACAAACCCAAAGCCAGGACCTCATAAGCCTGGCCGCTTTAAAGGAAGTTTATATCCAAAACACACTCAATCAACGTGATCTCCCTTCAGGAACAGCTTGTTAGATGGTGGAAGTGGCAGTAGTTGAGCCTTTCATCTAGTTAGGCAGAGACAGGTCCCTCTCACAGCTGGTTCCTGTTAGGCTAATTCTTGCCATGCCTACATGTTTGGCCTCACAGGCCTCAGCCGAGAGCAGAGGCCCTACATACAGAGTGTGACTCTCCTCCGTTAGAACAGACGTGGTGGCCTCAATCTGCCAAGGAAGACAGGATAGCAGAGTAGCTGCATCTAGGATGCAGCAGTGGCTAAAGGACCACTATCCCGAAAAAAGTATGCAGTTAAAATCTCACAGAACCAACAGGTTTTGGGCCAGTCCATTTCCTCATGAGGGATTCTGAGGGTTTTCTTTGTTTTCAACAGCATTTCCTGAACAGCAGTTGCAAAGTCTAACTGACAAAATAGTGTGCAAGTGAGCAGGGAGGTTGGCTGGTATCTTACTATTTTGGCAGTTAAAGTGCTGTTCAGGCAATGCTGTTGAAAACAAAGAAAACCCTGAGAATCCCCCATGAGGAGATGAACTGGTCCAAAACCTGTTGGTTCTGTCAGATTTTAACTGCCCTACTTTTTTCCCGATAGCGGTCCTTCAAAGAAAATCTAAGATGCTGTTATAGAAAGATTTAATACTTACCCAGGGCTTCCTCCAGCCCCATAAGCACCGCTGAGTCCCTCGTCGCCCTACCGCACGCCTCCGTTCAGCCGCATCTGCAGAAGACCCCGCCTGATGCGACTGAGCCAGTTAACGGGGCTGACTGTGTCTGAACAGAGGCACAAGGGACTCAGCTGTGCTTATGGGGCTGGAGGAAGCCCTGGGTAAGTATCAAATCTTTGTTTAACGGCATCTCTGGTACACTTGAAGGACTCTGCCTCTGATACAGAAGACCATGGGTTCGGATCTTGGTTCTTCCTGCTCAGTAAGCCAGCACCTATTCAGTGAGGAGACCATGGGCAAGACTCCCTAACACTGCTACTGTCTATAGAGCGCGTCCTAGTGGCTGCAGGTCTGGCACCTTGAGTCTGCCAGGAGAAAATAGCAATATAAATGTTCTGTACCTTGTCTTGTGTCAGCAATCTGCAAACTTGGCTCTCCAGCTGTTTAGGAACTACAAGTCCCACAATGCATTTGCCTTTATGAATCATGGCTGTCACACTCCAGCAATGCATTGTGGAACTTGTAGTTCCTTAACAGCTGGAGAGTCAAGTTTGCAGATCACTGGCCTAGGTCAAATAGATCAGCAGGGCAGCCAGGCAAAAGGAAAGAAATGTGGCATCCTCCCTGTCCCTCTCACTTCCGGTTCCCTTATAAAGCATACTTTTTCATAACTTTGCTTTAAAGGGATACTGTAGGGGGTCGGGGGAAAATGGGTTGAACTTACCCGGGGCTTCTAACGGTCCCCCGCAGGCATCCTGTGCCCGCGCAGCCACTCACCGATGCTCCGGCCCCGCCTCCGGTTCACTTCTGGAATTTCCGACTTTAAAGTCAGAAAACCACTGCGCATGCGTTGCCGTGTCCTTGATCCCACTGATGTCACCAGGAATGTATAGCACAATCCCAGTATGGTCTGTGTCTGCGCAGTACGCTCCTGGTGACATCAGCGGGATTGAGGACATGGCAACGCAGGCGCAGTGGTTTTCTGACTTTAAAGTCGGAAATTCCAGAAGTGAACCGGAGGCGGGGCCGGAGCATCGGTGAGTGGCTGCGCGGGCGCAGGATGTCTGCGGGGGACCGTTAGAAGCCCCGGGTAAGTTCAACTCATTTTCCCCCGACCCCCTACACAGTATACCTTTAAATTGGCTTGTGTGTTTTTATTTAAATCCCACTTTGAGCAGCAGACCTCAGAAGCCCCCCCTTCTTCACAATGCTGAGACTGCAGTTAGTAATGAAAACTGGTATATACATATTTAATAGGCTGGTAGTTAACCAGAGGGAGGCATTACGGCGAATGATGAGAGCACTCCAAACGCTGCCGCTATTAGACACACTGCTCTGCGGTCTGACATGACTGCATTACCTTCTTCGGAGTCATCAGTGAATTCCCCCACAGCCACGGAGTAACCTGCACAGGGAGACAGGAAAGGAGGGAATCAATACAACACAGAGAACTACAGAAGACAAGCCTATTTTTTATGGTCTGTCCCATGAAATGCAGGCGGCGGCGCCAGGGAAGCTAATGACCAGGCTGCTTTATTTATATGTTTGTGATTTGCAGCCATGCATGTCCATGTTATACACAGCTAGAGTACAGCTGGACAACTCATATCTCATGGACGGCTTTACTGGTAATAAATCTCCAATGACCCAGTAAGCGGAAGCTGCGCCAGCAAATGAAAGTCACTTCCTGCCAGTCAATTAGTAAGAGGCTGTCTTAATCAGCTGAGAGTTAATTGTTGAGAGACTAGTGGCATTCATTTGTTGGCACAGTTTCCCTTTCCATTGGTTAACACAGGTTCACATTCTATTTCCATTGACTAGCACAGATTTGCCTTCCATTGGCTCCCCATTATACTGAACTTCCATTGGCTTGCACAGCTTTCCCCTACATTTGCTAGCACAGCTTACCATACTACTTCCGTTGGTTAGCACAGTTTTCCCTTACATTGGCTAGTCCAGTATCCCATTCTTCTTCCATTGACTAGCACAGATTCCCCTTCTATTTGCTAGGACAGCATTCCATTCTATTTCCATTGGCCAGCACAGCTTACCCTTTCATTTGCTAGCACAGCTTACCATATTATTTCCATTGGTTAGCACTGCTTTCCATTCCATTTGCTAGGACAGCATCCCATTGTACTTCCATTGGTTAGCACAGCTCTCCCTTTAATTTGCTAGCACAGCCTCCCATTCTACTTCCATTGGCTACCACAGCTTTCCCCTACATTCGCTATGGTAGCATCTTATTCTACTTCCATTTGCTAGCACAACTTTACCTTCCATTTGCTAGCACAGCTTTCCCTTCCATTTGCTAGCACAGCTTTCTCTTATATTTGCTATCACAGCTATAAAACTCCAAAAAAAAGCAATGGTAACAAAAAAAAAATTGTAATTAAAACAAAAAATAATAGCAATAAGTTATTAAAGAGACTCCGTAACAAAAATTGCATCCTGTTTTTATCATCCTACAAGTTCCAAAAGCTATTCTAATGTGTTCTGGCTATCTGCAGCACGTTCTACTATCACCATCTCTGTAATAAATCAACTTATCTCTCTCTTGTCAGACTTGTCAGCCTGTGTCTGGAAGGCTGCCAAGTTCTTCAGTGTTGTGTTTCTGTGATGCATCTCCCCCCTCCCGGCCCCTCTCTGCATACTGCCTGTGTATTATTTAGATTAGTGCAGCTTCTCTCTGCTCTATTATCTTTTACAAGCTGGATAAATCCTCCTCTGAGCTGGCTGGGCTTTCACATACTGAGGAATTACATACAGGCAGAGCTGTCTGCACTCTGCAGGAAGAAACAGCCTGACACTTCAGTGGAAGATAGCTGCAGGGGGAAAGAAACACACAAATGATCTCTTGAGATTCAAAAGGAAGGGTGTATACAGCCTACTTGTGTATGAATGTATTTTCTATGTGTGGACATGCTGTACATCAACCTACTTCCTGTTTTGGTGGCTATTTTGTTTGTTTATAAACAAACTTTTTAAAACTGTTTTTAACCACTTTTAATGCGGCAAGGAGCGGCGAAATTGTGACAGAGGGTAATAGGAGATGTCCCCTAACGCACTGGTATGTTTACTTTTGTGCGATTTTAACAATACAGATTCTCTTTAAGAAAGTATATCTTTTTTTCATCAATTGCGATTTTTGGAGTGATTTTGGAGTGATTGTGATTTTTGGAGCTTTTGAAATTGTTGGAGTGATTTTAGGGCGATTGCGTTCTTCATGCAGAAGTTAGCTCAAGGTGGGCGTTTACCCAGGATGATTATTAGGAAAAGTACTTACCATGGTAATAGGCTTTAGGCACAGGAAAAGGTGTACATTTATTGTGACGGTATTATATATATATTATTACTATTATTCATCATGTATGGCGTTTAATCCTTCTGTGAGTCATGTTTTCTCATTCAGAATCTCTTGGTCCTGTTTGAGTTTCTCTGTAGTTTTACACACATACATAATAATATAATCTGACACGGTACAGGATGATAATGGCATTGGTGTGTTCTTCTTCTAATTAAGCTCCATCTGCTGGTTCCAATTATCTATATTACAGAGCAGTACGGACGTCCCACGTCACAACAGGCCTCCCATTCTGCCCCGGAGAGATTTAAACCGAACCTGACTGGGAATTATAGAAGCCGTAGGTTTTAATTTGTCTCACCCGGAGCAGAGCAGCAGCTATTTACATATCAATTTAGCCTCCATCCTGTTTGATCACTGAGGAGGAGAGGCTGAGGGCCGAGGAGGAAACATCTCCTGTCAGCCCGCTACCGCATGCGGCCTACTAAAGGCCTGTGCCTCCTGATTACCACAGCCAGCCATGTAAACACATTCCACAACATCAGGTTCATCAAGCCAAATTACATTTACATGTTTGCCCATTATTTATGCTAGACGTAAAGAGGAAGGAGTTAGGCAGAACTGTTTATTATAATGAGATTTAATCATCATTTCTGTCTGGGGGTTTATAGAATTGGGCCTTTTCATAAACCTTGCAGTACCATAAACCTGGATGCCTGCAGGAAGCATAATGGCTGATACTGTGGCAACCCACCCCACCCCAGTGGTCTACCTAGAGAATTTGACACCCAATGCTGGTTATTTACAGACCCCCCCCCCCTCCCCCCCCAAAAAAAAAAATTATGTAAGGGCTGACGGATTGGGGTGCAGAGCATGTTTCGATGCAAATTTTGGGGGATTTTTGGGGAAAAGGAGTTATCAGGATGTAGAAGGGGCTAACTGTAACTGTTATGAAACTCTGTACTCTATACAGTGCTGCAGAAGATGTTAGTGCCACTGGCTTCTGCAGCAGCGGACTGCCTTGCATTATTGATTAATTACTCTGATCAGGATAAATAATCAATAGTCCAGGGCTATTACAGCAGCCAGTGCACATGGCTACTAATGGCAGTCAACTTCTGAAGCACTAAACACATCCTACCAACTCCCCCTGCTAACGTCCCAGCTGCAGCACAGCAATTATTCTCTCTACTCACCCTGCTGCTCTGCACATTCACTCACTGCAGGCTGTATGTAGAGAGCAAGGAGACACATTAGCCCCTGATGAGTCATATGACGAAACCGGTAGGGCGTGGCCTCGTGGTGAGTGCAGAGACGCTAGCACGGCGGTGATGAGGACGTCCTGAAACTGTCTTATTACATGCGCATGTTCTGAGTTTTAAATGTGAGTGCACTATTATCTTTTATTATCTTTTAATAAACGGAGTTATGCTATGATACCCTCTATTTGAGTTCATAAAGGGAGAAGGTTGCTGATTACGCAAGGGAAGTGTGGTGAAAAAACGCTGATTGCTGGACTGTTATGGTCAGCTACGGCATCTGGTGAGCCTTGAATTTTATTACACTAGGACACACAGAGTGGTGGTACTGTTTGTGGGTCCGGGCACGGATTGGTGCTGTTATTGCTGGTGGAGGGCTGGTTGTGAACAGGTCTCCATACAGTATTACGCTATTTGCTGTCCTTTATCTCTGAGTTGCTAACAGGAAGAAGACTTTGATCGTGAGGGGCCACATTACAAAGTGATTGATGCTGACTTTAAATAATCAGCCTATTTATCTGGTGAGAGTGATACCTGCCAATATTACAACTGCATGTCAACCTTGAAATGAAGTAGAGGACTGTGATAACGGGAAAACAGATACTGCCCGGGGACACTGGTGTATGGACTTTTGTGCAGAGTGGGACTTTTAAGTTGTATCTATATTGCTGTGTACTGACAAGTGTAGAGCGCCACTTTCCTATAATCTTAAAATTACAAGGAGACACATTGCTCATGGGACAGGAAGGGGAGGGGTGCTGCATCTAGTGCAGGAACTAGTACAGTCCCATGCACTGCCTGCTGCTATTTTCCAGAATGTTGCCCAAATGATTAGAAAAGGTCCCAGGTGGAAGAACACAGTGACTGAGCACCACATCGGCATCCCTAGCCATGGCTACACCCGGTGAGGACCTGCAGCCTTATGGTAGGTATGCCACTGCCCCACCCCACCACCGCTACCAACCAAATTAACATACAAATCCCCCATGGTAAATTCCATTCCCTTGCATAGTGGATAGCCCTCTCATCTTGCAGCGCTAGAGCCCCAGGATCGGATCTGGGACAGGCTACTACCAACATGGAGTATGTATGTTCGTGTCGTGCTAGCATGGGTGATCTCCCACCTTCCAAAAGCATACAGATACGTTTTTGACTTTGGATAGTCAGTGACATGACTATGGCCTCTGTAAAGTGCTGCTGTAGATATCAACTCTATATAAATACATAATAATAATAATAATATATTGGGACATTAGACTATGACTATGGTAGGATTAGACTGTGAGCTCCTCTGAGGACAGTCAGTGACATGACTATGTACTCTGTAAAGTGCTGCTGTAGATATCAACTCTATATAAATACATAATAATAATAATATATTAGGACATTAGACTATGACTATGGTAGGATTAGACTGTGAGCTCCTCTGAGGACAGTCAGTGACATGACTATGTACTCTGTAAAGTGCTGCAGTAGATGTCAGTGATATATAAATACATAACAATTATATGGTAGGACATTAGACTATGACTATGACAGGCTTAGATTGTGATCTCCTCTGAGGACAGTGGACTGATATGGCTCTATGGCAGGACTAGTGACAGAGGTGTCATAGAGTAACCTACACTCACCTAAAGGATTATTAAGAACGCATGTTCAATTAATTAATATTATTATTTATATAGCACCAACATATTCAGCAGCGTTTTACAAAGCACAGTTATGCTGGATACACACTGGGTACACACTATGATATTTTCTGATCGATTTACTGTCAGATCGATTATTTCCAACATGTCTGATTTGCTTTCCGATCAATTTCCGGGCATTTTCGATCAATTTCCTTAAACTCTAATAGGAAATCAATCGGAAAATGCTCGGAAATCAATCAGAAAGCAAATTGGACATGTTGGAAATAATCGATCTGACAGTAAATCGGCCAGAAAATCTCATAGTGTGTACCTAGCATAAGACAACACAGGGAAGTAAGACAACACGGGGAATTAATGCAATTATCCAATCAACCAATCACATGGCAGTTGCTTCAATGCATTTAGGGGTGTGTTGGTCAAACAATCTCCTGAACTCCAAACTGAATGTCAGAATGGGAAAGAATGGTGAATTCGCGAATATGCCTTGTTGATGCTAGAGGTCAGAGGAGAATGGGCCGACTGATTCAAGCTGATAGAAGAACAACGTTGACTGAAATAACCACTCGTTACAACCGAGGTATGCAGCAAAGCATTTGTGAAGCCACAACACGCACAACCTTGAGGCGGATGGGCTACAACAGCAGAAGACCCCACCGGGTACCACTCATCTCCACTACAAATAGGAAAAAGAGGCTACAATTTGCACGAGCTCACCAAAATTGGACAGTTGAAGACTGGAAAAATGTTGCCTGGTCTGATGAGTCTTGATAGAGTCAGAATTTGGCATAAGCAGAATGAGAACATGGATCCATTATGCCTTGTTACCACTGTGCAGGCTGGTGGTGGTGTAATGGTGTGGGGGATGTTTTCTTGGCACACTTTAGGCCCCTTAGTGCCAATTGGGCATTGTTTAAATGCCATGGGCTACATGAGCATTGTTTTTGTCCCTGTCTATCCCTTCATGACCACCATGTACCCATCCTCTGATGGCTACTTCCAGCAGGTAATACACCATATGTCACAAAGCTTGAATCATTTCAAATTGGTTTCTTGAACATGACAATGAGTTCACTGTACTAAAATGGCCCCCACAGTCACCAGATCTCCACCCAATAGAGCATCTTTGGGATGTTATGGAATGGGAGCATCGTGCCCTGGATGTGCATCCCACAAATCTCCATCAACTGCAAGATGCTATCCTATCAATATGGGCCAACATTTCTAAAGAATGCTTTCAGCACCTTGTTGAATCAATGCCACGTAGAATTAAGGCAGTTCTCAAGGCGAAAGGGAGTCAAACACCATATAAGTATGATGTTCCTAATAATCCTTTAGGTGAGTGCATAATAGCTTAGAGATTTAGAACAATGAGAATATTTTTTGCAGCGGGCCTAAAGAAGACCAAGCCTCCCTCGTGAAATAAGCCCCTTTCACACGCTGTACTGGGTTTTCTGTAGCAGAGCTCTCAGTACACAGGAATGTCTTGTTTAAATAATAAGCTAATAAAAACTTCTGTTTGTTTGTGGAAGATGTCCATAAAAAAAAAAAAGTATTAAGAAAAAACATTTTGACGGCATTAATATATTTGTCCATCCGAGGCGAGACCCTTTGGAGACAAGAATATATACGTTTTCATTGGCTAAATGCAATTACCGCTTGTATATTTTCATTGTTAATAAACAGTCGGATGCCTCTCTGCAAGAGATTAACCGGGACGTGAAACTATCTCTCTGAGTGTAAATAAACCGCATGGTGGACCTCGGAGTGAAGATGGTGAGGGGGCCTATCTGAGTGGACAGTATCCTGTTTACACAAAGCCTCGGCTGCAGCCGCTGTGATGTGTACTCTGACATCTCACCGCTTCATCCTCGCTCTCCTCTCTGCTCCTTCCATGAACTAGATCTTCTCAAGAACTGTCATGTTCTCCAGAAATGTCTTAGCTGAGTCATCAAAATGAAATGAGCAAACTTTTCCTGCAATGTTTTGAAGTAACTTGCAATATATATCCCTGTTGGAGGTGGGGGCTACCTAATACTGGGGGCACATCTGGCTGCATACATTAAATAAGGGCACCAGGAAAAAAAAGGGGCAGGGTGAAGCCAATGTTGTAAAATACTGTATGAAACCCACTAGGAGCGATTTTCTGAGCGTTTTGTGATTTGAAAACTCTTGCTAATGTAATGCTATGGGTGGGGTCCCACTGGAGAGATTTGATTTTATAAAAATCCTCCATAGCATTGCATTAGCAAGAGCTTTTTCAAATCACTAGCGCTTAGAAAACGCTCCTAGTGGGTTTCTGGCCTCACAATGTTTTGTACCGTTTCTTCATAAGTATCTCCGTTAGAATAAGAAATATGTTAAAATAATGGTATTAAAAAGGGCAAGGGGTAAAGCTGAAATTGCAAAACATTATCTATAACAATGAAAACAAAGAAATATTTACAGTCCTAATGAAGATAGTAAAACATTGTTAAATATTAACTACTTTACTACAACTAAACCTAACCCTACTCTCACAAAGAACCTTGCCTCTACCAATGCCTAACCCTAACTCCCCTTGGTGGTGCCTAACCCTAAGACCCCCCCCCTCCCCCCGTGCTACCTAACCCTACCCCCTTCCTGATGCCTAACCCTAAAATCCTCGTTCCTGACGCCTAACCCTAAGACCCCCCTTCCTGACGCCTAACCCTAAGACCCCCCCCCCCCCCTTCCTGACCCTAACCTTTAAGCCCTTGTTACTGACGCCTTACCTTAAAACCCCCTCCTTCCGCTGCAAATAATGTAAAAAAAAAAACAACACAATACATTCCTAAGACAACACATTTCAAAAAGAACATTTACAAAAAGATAATTCTCAAAACGAATTTCAGAATGATTAAAACATTTGAAACAATAATTTACAAAATGATAATACTCAAAACAAATTTCAAAACCATAATTTTCAAAACGATGATTCTCAAAACTAAAAAATTCAGTTGGACAGGAGGGCACCCAAATTGCTGCTTTTGGTGCCCATTAGCCGATTTTTTGCATTAGCACCTAAGGGTTGCCCAAATAGTCCATTAGCCCCAGGCAGCCAAATTTCCTGCTTCCTATCTGGCTATCTATATTGGGTTGGGAGCGCTACCTACTTGCAACATCTTGGAAAATTATAACACCCTAAAATATTTTGAAGAAACTTGCAACATCTGGAGTATGGGATACAGTTTTGGGCACCACACTATAGAAAGGACGTTGACCTTCTAGAACAAGTTCAAAGATGGGCAGCTAAATTAATCAAAGGCATGGAAGGTCTCACTTGTGAGTACCCCATATGCGGTACTTTTTGCCCTACAGGCACACTTTAAATGACTGCTCGATCTTACCTAGATAGCTGTCATCGTTGCTGGAGTCAGCCATTTTGGTCATCCTTTCCCCTTCCACATCTCGGATAATGTTCCTGAAGGAATAGCCCTTGATGATCTCGGCAATGCTGGCGCTGAAGACCTGACCTGAAATCAGATTATAATTGTTTCAAGAGACCTTTAATAAAAATAATCTGTTCCACCCAAATTAACTTCCTGCTATAGCAGCTGACTCGTTACCCAGAGGCATGGAAGTCTGGGAGTGGGCCAAAGTGTGCGCTTTGTCTGCGTGCCTTTCCTGGCCACAGCTGTATAAGCCTTACAGCTACCTTGGACAACCTCATGACCGTCCAGCTGTGAACTACATAGCCCAGAACTTAAAGCAAACCTGAAGCGAAAATAAACTTATGAGATAATGAATTGTATGTGTAGTACAGCTAAGAAACAAAACATTAGTACAAAGAAAAGAGTCTCATATTGTTTTCCAGTACTGGAAGAGTTAAAACACTACAGTTGTTATCTATGCACAAAAGCCTCTCTGAGAACTTCCACTGGGTCAAACACAGCCCTGTTTTCTGAAGCACTTATCCTAGGTACTCATCATACAATTTTCTGTTAGATGTTCTGTTAGATTTACTTGCCAGATAGATTTGTTTCCAACATGTTGGAAAAAATCTATCTGGCTGGTAAATTTAGCAGGAAATCTAACATAAAATTGTATGGTGTGTACCTAGCATAAAACAGCCAAGAAACTGAGAGACAGCTTGAGATGAGATAAGGTTTTACTGCAGGAAAGTTCAAAGGGTCATTATTTCTGCTTTGTTTTATAGCTTAAAAGAGTGTGGTTTTAAAACTGCAACTGTGACAGTATGATGCAATGTAATAAAAAAAGTTATATAACTGAAATTAAAAATATGAGACTCTTTGCTTTGCTACTAATGACCTATTCATTATCCATACTACACATTCAATTCATTATATCATAAGTATTTTTTTGCTTCAGGTTTGTTTTAAAGAGGATCTCTGGGACCCTGTCTTTCTTAAAGAGAACCCGAGGTGGTTTCTAAGAATGATATCCGCACACAGAGTCTAGGTCTGCCTATACTACCCAGCCTATGTTGCTATCTCAATCCCCCCTAAGTTCCCCCTGCGCTCTGCTATGTCCTCATAAACCACAGCCGCGCTGTCGACACGCAGGGTGTCGCAGCGGGCTGTATTTACCTATGTAGTGTCACTCTCGCTGCTCCCCCGCCTCCTGCATAGCTCTGGTCCCCACCCAATCAGCGGAGAGGGAAGGGATGCGGGTGGGGACCGGAGCTATGCAGATGGCGGGGGGGAGCGGCGAGAGTGACACTACATAGGTAAACACACCCCGCTGCGACACGCTGCGTGTCGACAGCGCGGCTATGATTTATGGGGGACAGCAGAGCGCAGGGGGAACTTAAAGGGGAACTGAAGAGAGAGGTATATGGAGGCTGTCATGTTTATTTCCTTTTAATCAATACCAGTTACCTGGCGGCCCTGCTGGTCTATTTCTCTGCAGTAGTATCTGATTAAAACCAGAAACAAGCATGCAGCTAGTCTTGTCAGATCAGACTTATAAGTCTGAACCACTGAAACACCTGATCTGCTGCATGCTTGTTCAGGGGCTATGGCTAATAGTATTAGAGGCAGAGGATCAGCAGGGCTGCCAGGAAACTGGTATTGTCTAAAAGGAAATAAACATGACAGCCTCCATATACCGCTCTCTTCAGTTCCCCTTTAAGGGGAATTGAGATAGCAACATAGGCGGGGCAATATAAGCAGACCCAGACTCTGTGTGCGGATATCATTCTTAGACCCCCACCTCGGGTTCTCTTTAACAATTTTTGTTAGTGGCTAGATAGTGTACTGGTTAAAGAGACACTGAAGCGAAAAAAAAAATGATGATATTATGATTTGTATGTGTAGTACAGCTAAGAAATAAAACATTAAGATCAGATACATCAGTCTAATTGTTTCCAGTACAGGATGAGTTAAGAAACTCCAGTTGTTATCTCTATGCAAAAAAGCCATTAAGCTCTACGACTTTCAAAGTCATGGAGAGGGCTCTTTTCTGACTTTTATTATCTCAACTGTTATCAAACTATTTACTTTTTCTCTGCCAGAGGAGAAGTCATTAGTTCACAGACTGCTCTGAAAGAATAATTTTGAATGCTGAGTGTTGTGTAATCTGAACATATTATAGAATGATGCAATGTTAGAAATAACACTATATACCTGAAAAAAAAACCATGGGAATATTTTCTTTGCTGCTAATCTTCTAGTAATTATTCATAGTACACAACCAATTCATTATATCATATATTTTTTTTCTCTTCAGTGTCTCTTTAAGGGCTCTGCCTTTGACATGGGAGACCAGGGTATGAATCCTGGCTAGAGTCAGTAGCTATTCAGTAAGGAGTTCAAGGCAAGACTCCCTAACACTGCAGGGTGGCCTCTTGAGCACTTGAGTGTTTGAGGCTGACAGGAGAAAAGTGCTATATAAATGTTAGGATTATAATAAAGCATTAAGAAAAATTCAAGTTTGGAATATATACAGTATGTGATATTATCATTCTAGGCTCACTGTCTTCTTCGTCAACTACCAACTGTACACTTCCTATAATCCCTAGTGGCAACTGTTCGAGGCTAATGCCCACACAACAATAATCTGTCTGCATAATGCAGGATGGGGAAAGGGGGTTGCAGGGTGAAATACTCACCTGCCCTGACATTATCCATCCAGGCAGGTGATCGCTCTGCCTCCCTCCCAGAACAGGCCGTTCAAATTTCCACCAGGGCTCTGTGCAAGCCCACATGTGCGGCCGTGGCCTGCCCCCAGCTCAGCAGCCACCAATCAGAATCAAGTTTAAAGTCCTATTGGTGCTATTCAGTAAGGAGACCTTGGGCAAGACTCCCTAACACTGCAGGGCAACCTACTGAGCACTTAGTGGCTGCAGCTCTCAAGCCCTTTGAGTCCAACAGAAGAAAAGATTTATACAAATGTTAGGATTATTATTATTAAAATCCACTCTCAGCTCATCAGTATCAATTATAGATGGAGTGACCATTAAAAAGTGCTACAGTTCATATTTGTACACTGTAATATATTACTGCAATTTTTTATATTTATTTTTATTCTTCTTTATTGGCCATTATTTCTTTTAATTCCGGGCACAGTTGGGCCAATTAACCAGCTTGACCCGGTGAAATGGAAGCCGATCGTAAACCTCACATCTGGTTTCCTTTTATGACCGGAAACCAATAAACAGCTCAGAAAATCCCCCTCAGCAGTTACCAGACCAGAGTATTGTGCGGAGCAGCACAGAGTACTCCGAAAACAAGCGCTCCACGTAATTGGGCGCTACAGGTGGAAGCAATAATGCATTGTTAATGAAGGGCATAATCCAAGCTGATTTTATTTTACTAAGTGAACTTGGCATAGAAATGCCATGGCTGGAATCCAGGAGTTATAATTCATACAGGTTCCTACAATTACATTTCCATCTGACGTGTGCAGTCGAGGGTTGTATGGATCACTAAATGTGGCTATTTACTGCCTATACCAGTTAATCAATCACAGTCTTTATAGATGACTTGTTAGGCGACTGAGGCAGGGCCGGTTCTCTCATGAAGCAAGGTGAAACACTTGCATCACGTGCAGAGATTACAGGAGCAGCATGTTTGTACTGTGTTTACACTAACAGCATGCAGTCAGAGTAGGAGGAGAAGCGAGAGGAGAGCAAGGTGAAGAGGCCATCATTGGGGAAAAGCAACTTGTTGTGCTGTGTGAGGAGTCTGACAGTGAATGAGGAGGTGGGAGGTAAGAGAGATGGGGAGTCAGTTGTCGGGTGCTGTGCCATCGTTCCGAATCAGGGGAGGGGGGGGGGGAAGCATACTCACGAGTTTGCCTCAGGCAGCAGAAAGTCTAGAACTGGCCCTGGACTGAGGAAGTATGATTTGTATGATTATTATGATTTGTAATGTATTTTGAGGAAGACCGTTTTATTTGTACTACTCTTCACAAACTATATTAATGGGCACAAATTATAAATTTCAAACCATAATACTGTAAGTATAAAGTATAATGGAGGTGATGAGGATCCTGCCCAATCTAGCATTCGACTCACGTAGAAAAAGAGATAATTACCTAAAGAGAGAGAAGCCTCAGGATCCTATTGATGCTTCCTTCGGTGGTCTGGTGTCCCTACTCGCTGAGCGAAGAACCCCGGAAGATTACTGACAAGGAGGAGGGGGGCTGGATGGTCTTTGCTGGGGGACCCATAGGTTGTACTCTCACCCCTGCGCACAACGTTTCAGGTGTATGAGTCCATTTTATGTATACTGTACAGATGCATATAATTATGATTTACATATTAGTGTACAAGATCCTTGCCTGTGTCTGTTTGGAGGGGGTAAGACCACCGCTGCCTCCTCTATTTAACCAGTTGTTTTTTTAAGTTAATTTAATTACCTTTTATTCTTTTGGCGCCTCTGTATCTTGTACACTACATTGAGTCCACCCTGGGTGGAGGGTTGTTACCCTATTTTCCTGTCTACAGAGAGCGACTTTTTATTCCTGAGTGGGGTCAGGATTGTTCTCCCCACCTGCCTATACAGTGGTTGCCTATTGGTAACCCTGGTTTGTAAGCATAATTTTAACTTCTCATTTATTTTGTTGTCCCCAAGATGAATTACACTATTGGGGCTCTTGGTGTCCCTCTGCTTTATGATTTACATATTGTTTGCATATCCCACGATTTCCTGGGCAGCACGGTGGCGTAGTGGTTAGCACGCTTGCCTTGCAGAGCTGGGATCCTGGTTTGAATCCCAGCCAGGTCACCCTCTGCAAGGAGTTTGTATATTCTCCCCGTGGGTTTCCTCCAGGCACTCTGGTTTCCTCCCACACCCCAAAAACATACAACAGATAAGTTAATTGGCTTCCCCTTAAATTGGCCCTAGACTATGATACATACTGTACAATACATACATAGACACATGACTATGGGAGGGATTAGATTGTGAGCCCCTCTGAGGTACAGTTAGTGAGAACTGAGAAGACAATATACTCTGTACAAAGTTGCGTAATATGTCGGCGCTATATAAATATTTAAATGTAGAATCCACGTGGACAAGCACCCAAATGGGGACAGACGTGTGCTTGAGTGGATATACTCAATAGCCCTTAGTGAGTCAAACGAAGTCCAACACGAAGAATCCACAGCACCACGTCAATGATGTATACCTCTTTTATTGCTAAAATCATACCTCTCAACATTTTAAAATTAGAAATCGGGACACAGGCCACACCCCTAACCACACCCCCAACACACACCCTAACCACACCCCCAAGTCACGCCTACTATAAAGTTTTTTGAAGATTTTTTTTTTTTTTTTAATATTGATGCCCTTATATTTTGTAATAAATATATCCCTCATATACCCTGCCCGTGGGTGGGGCTAACTGTAATGTAGTACCAGCTAATGTAGTTACATTAAAAAAATATGAAGTAAATGCACATAATGAGAGACAGTGTTTCCCCAGTAAATGCACATGAGAGACAGCTTTTCACCAGTAAATGCACACAATAAGAGACAGCTTTTCACCACTAAATGCACATAATAAGAGACAGCTTTTGACCACTAAATGCACATAAGAGAAAGCTTTTCACCACTAAATGCACATAAGAGAAAGCTTTTCACCACTAAATGCACATAAGAGACATCTTTTCACCACTAAATGCACATAATAAGAGACAGCTTTTTACCAGTAAATGCACATAATAAGAGACAGCTTTTCACCAGTAAATGCACATAAGAGACAGCTTTTCACCAGTAAATGCACATAATAAGAGAAAGCTTTTCACCAGTAAATGCACATAATGACAGCCAGTTGTCCCCAGTATATGTAGCCAGGGATATATGTGCCCAGCATATGTAGCCAGAGGTATATGTCCCCAGTATATGTAGCCAGGGGTATATGTCCCCAGTATATGTATCCAGGGTGTATATGTCCCCAGTATATGTAGCCAGGGTGTATATGTCCCCAGTATATGTAGCCAGGTGTATAGATCCCCAGTATATGTAGCCAGGTGTATATGTCCCCAGTATATGTAGCCAGGTGTATATGTGCCCAGTATATGTAGCCAGGGTGTATATGTCCCCAGTATATGTAGCCAGGTGTATATATCCCCAGTATATGTAGCCAGGTGTATATGTCCCCAGTATATGTAGCCAGGTGTATATGTGCCCAGTATATGTAGCCAGGGTGTATATGTCCCCAGTATATGTAGCCAGGGGTATATGTCCCCAGTATATGTAGCCAGGTGTATATGTGCCCAGTATATGTAGCCAGGGTGTATATGTCCCCAGTATATGTAGCCAGGGGTATATGTCCCCAGTATATGTAGCCAGGGGTATATGTCCCCAGTATATGTAGCCAGGGTGTATATGTGCCCAGTATATGTAGCCAGGGTGTATATGTCCCCAGTATATGTAGCCAGGTGTATATATCCCCAGTATATGTAGCCAGGTGTATATGTCCTCAGTATATGTAGCCAGGTGTATATGTCCCCAGTATATGTAGCCAGGGTGTATATGTCCCCAGTATATGTAGCCAGGGGTATATGTCCCCAGTATATGTAGCCAGGTGTATATGTGCCCAGTATATGTAGCCAGGGTGTATATGTCCCCAGTATATGTAGCCAGTGGTATATGTCCCCAGTATATGTAGCCAGGGTGTATATGTCCCCAGTATATGTAGCCAGGGGTATATGTCCCCAGTATATGTAGCCAGGGGTATATGTCCCCAGTATATGTAGCCAGGTGTATATGTGCCCAGTATATGTAGCTAGGGTGTATATGTCCCCAGTATATGTAGCCAGTGGTATATGTCCCCAGTATATGTAGCCAGGGTGTATATGTCCCCAGTATATGTAGCCAGGGTGTATATGTCCCCAGTATATGTAGCCAAGGTGTATATTTGCCCAGTATATGTAGCCAGGGTGTATATGTCCCCAGTATATGTAGCCAGGGTGTATATGTCCCCAGTATATGTAGCCAGGGTGTATATTTGCCCAGTATATGTAGCCAGGGTGTATATTTGCCCAGTATATGTAGCCAGGGTGTATATGTCCCCAGTATATGTAGCCAGGGTGTATATGTCCCCAGAATAGTTAGCCAGGTGTCCCCCCCCCCCAGGAGGGGAGCAGAGAAGAGGGAGAGCGGTGGGCAGCGGTGGAGAAGGGGGGTCATCTCCCCCCTTCTCTCACCTTAAGGTGCTCTCCCTCCCTCGCTGTCCCCTCCGGAATGAAGTGCGGTGGCTGGCAGAGGGGCGGAACTTACCTTCCGTGTCCTCTGTCTGGTCTCGTCGCCGGCGTGGGATGATTTGCCACTACTCTGGCCTGATCCAGACCAGAGCAGCGGCTGCGGCACCAGAACTTCCGGCCGGCGCTTGAAACGACACGGAAGGTAAGTCCCGCCCGCTGCCAAGCGCCACCGCCAGTCAGCCACACACACATCGGAGGAGAGAGCGAGGGACGGAGAGCACCTAAGGTGAGAGAAGGGGGGGGAGATGGTCCCCTTCTCCGCCGCTGCCCACCGCTTTCCCTCCACTGCGCTGCTCTCCTCCTGCTACAGGCGGCTGTCAATACTGACAGCCGCCCGGGACTTGGGGGGCTCTTACCGGGATAGCGGGAGAGCCCCCAAAATCGGGAGAATCCCGACGAAAACGGGACGGTTGGGGACTATGGCTAAAATAACAAAGAGACAGCTGGCTGTTTCGGACAAGGTCCTTCCTGAAGCTGTGTCAGGCTCTCTCTGACGGAGCAGTGCTTTTCAGCGCTGCTAGATTTGGGCGCAGCCGGCGCCTCCATAGACTACAATAGGAATCACTCCTATTGCAGCGCTCAGTGAGTAACATCGGGTCCGTCAGAAGACGGAGCCAGGGTTGCTTAAAAAACAGAATAATTCGGCCTCCAGCAATCGCTGGAAGCCGAATTATTTCATTCCCCCACTATCCATGTCGGCCTGGAGGGGGAATAGTAATTAAAACGGCCCGGACTTGTGCAGAAGCAGGATCAGCCATATACCGCTGAATCCTGCGCCCAAGTCTACCGGCGCCGATTTCAAATGTACTCCTCTCTGAAGTGTAACACAAATACTACCCTTTATATAGTGACCATAGCCAGGGGCGTTGCTAGGCCCAAACATCAGTGGCACATACCCCGGATCTATTCTGGGGTGCCCCAGATGTCCCTCAGGCAGGGTCAGGCAGTGGGCAGTACTCACCTCTGGCCGCTTGGTCTCCAGATTCTGCAGACATCTCTTCCGGGCTTCTCCCCCTAGTGTCTGAGAAGCAATCAGAAGCTAGAGCTCCTAGAGTCTGAATCTCAGATGCTAGGGGGAGATACGCAGCTACAGAGGATGTCTCCAGACTTGGAGTAGATGGAGGAGATGAGTAGTTCCTCACGCTGTGCTACTCTGCTGGGGGGAAGGTCAGGGGAAGGAACAGTGAGGACACACATAACGATGCATGCTCCCTATGGAGGCTTCTGGCACCACAGCTTCCAGCATGCCCCATAGAGACACCACAGCTTCCAGCATGTTACCACGACACCCAGCATGCCCCATAGAGGTAGCACAGCGCCTAGCATGCCCGATATGTTTGAGTGACACTGCTTATTTATGTTGTATGCTCCATTTTATTTTTTTTCTGTATTAATATAGAGGGGGGATTCATCCAGCATTTTTCTGGGCAGGCCCCACACATGATCACACCCACATTCTGGTACATGGCCACACCCATTTTTCAGCTAGAGTGCCCAAAAGTGCCCCGAATCTCTTATGATCCTAGCAACACCTCTCACCATAGGTACAAAATAACAAATCAAGATGCAGAGAGGACACAGAGGACCTGATGGGGAACTACAGAAAGCCATGTATGTTCCGCCCCCTATGACATAGATCCAACTGACCAATCATAGAATGTCATGAAAATTCAAAATCCCGCTTAAAGAGGAACTCCAACTATCCAGTAAGAGAAGACCTGATGGGGAACTGAAGTAACTATCCAGTAAGAGAGGACCTGATGGGGAACTGAAGTTCCTACCCATATGTGTCACCCCGAACACCAAACAACTTCCTGAAAACGTCTTGCTAGTCACGTGACGCAGACATTGACTTATGCGTAAAAGCGTATACGTAGTTCTCGCGATAAGGCGTCACATACAAACTAAATAGCCATATGCATAAAGCTTGCATGCAAATATAACGCGTAAAAATGTAATTAGACGCATACAAATATAAATGGCAATACCTGTCGCTTGACACATAAAGGTACATGAAGCACCTACCAAATGCATAAACGCATATAAATATGCGTACAAATACCTATCGGGGGCAGAACATACATGGCTTTCTGTAGTGCCCCATCAGGTCCTCAGTAGTGATGATCTGACACCTAGATGTTCGGGTTCGGTTCGGTTTGGTTGACGTCATCCAGCCCGCCAGCCCCTTCCGAAACCAGGGGGCGCTGGTCCTCCCGAGAGCCGGCCTGCCCCCCCCCCCCCCCCCCACGTTATTGCCACTCGCCGGTGGCGCGCGGGGGGGGATTGGGGGAATCAGGCCGACTCTCGGGAGGACCGGCGGCCCCTGGTGGCGGGAGGGGGCAGTCGGGCTGGATGACGTCAGCCGAACCTAACCGAACCCAAACATCTAGGTGTTCGATCATCATTAGTCCTCAGTGTCTTCTCTGCATCATGATTGGTTATTTTGTACCTATGGTCACTATATAAAGGGTAGTATTTGTGTTACGCTTCAGAGAGAGCCTGACACAGCTTGAGGAAGGACCTTGTCCGAAACAGCGTCTGTCGCTGTTATGGCTATCTGTTTGTTATTTTAACAATAAAAGAGCTATACATCACTGACGTGGTGCTGTGGATTCTCTGTGTTGGATATAAATATTTAAATAAATAAATACATTTCCTGTACATTGTGTGAGAATACGCTACTTGCTAAGCCAATGTGTTGATTCAGGAAGGGAGCACACTTGTTCTGGCATTTTCACATGGGTTTTCAGGGTTTCTGGCGCTCTGCTATCGTGTTTGTATTCGCGTTCTCCGTTCGGGATTTTCTGCATTTGTTCACGATTTAACAGATTGCGGCAAATCACCCTGAAACCGTGAACATGTGCGTTGTGTTGAAAAATGCAGAAGGCTGTCTGGTTTTGAAGATAAAATAAACTGAGATAATGAGTTGTCTGTGTAGTACAGCGACGAAATAGAACATTAGTAGTCAAGAAAAGAGTCTCATATTGTTTTCCAGTACAGGAAGAGTTAAAAAAAAAACTTTAGTTGTTATCTACGCAAAAGAGCTTCTCTAAACGATTTGACCAACTGGGTCGAATACAGTCCTGTTTTCTGAAGCACTTAAAGGGATCCTAAAGCAAAGTGACAAAAAAAGTTTCACTACCAGCCCCCCTGAAGCCACCCCTGTGCCTGCACCGTCCTAGAACGATGCTCCAGTCCCTTGTCGTGGCTAAGTTTTGTTTTGCCAACTGACCAGTTGCCGAGCCACCGCGCCTGCACGACCCTGGCCGTGCACGTCCTTGCTCTCATTCACGTCGCCATCCTGCGCATGCGCAGGAAAAGAAATCTCATGCTGTGCAGGACGGCGACGAGAGCGAGGACACACATGGACAGGGTTGCGCAGTCGAATGGCCAGCTGCTGAAAAAAAACTGGCGGGGGACCGGAGCATTGTTCCAGGACGGCACGGGCACAGGGCAGCTTGAGATAAGGTTTTACTGCAGGAAAGTTCAAAGGTTCATTATTTCTGCTTTGTTTTATAGCTTAAAGAGAATCCAGGAAGTTGCAGCTTGGCTTCCTACTGGAGGATGCTAAAAGAGGCTGAGAGCGGCGGGGGGGGGGGGGGGGGGGGGGGTGTAGGGGCGGGGGGGCGAGCTTCTTGGGGGGGGGGGAGCACCTTATCAAAGGGGCGATGCGGAGGAGGCTGATTGACAGCCTCACATAAATAAAGCAGGCTAGCGACAAGCAGACAGATTGTCGCTAGCCTGGCAATCTGTTAAAGGAGTTATTAGCCAAAATTTAAAAAAATGAGCTTTACTCACATGGGTCTTTCTCCAGCCCCTTGCAGCCGACTGTCCCACGCCGACCACGCCGCCATCCCTGTCTCCGAGGACGGTGCAGAGGCCGACCCTGAAGTTGTCCTCAATGTGCCTGCGCTAACCGCCACCGTCAATCAAGACCACGATGCACGGGGCTTACTGCGCAGGCGCAATGACGACAGCCTCGGGGCCGGCCCCCGCACCGTGCTCGGAGACAGGGATGGCGGCGTGGTCGGCATGGGACAGTCGGCTGCAAGGGGCTGGAGAAGGCCCAAGGTGAGTAAAGCTCTTTTTTTTTTTTGCTAATAACTCCTTTAAGGGGGGACAGCAGAGCGCGGAGGGGGGGGGGGGGGGGGGATGGGGGCTGGCAGCGGCGATACAGTGACCCAGAGGCATGTCATTGTGCATGTGACATGCCTCTGGGTCCTATTAGGATTACATTATGCCACCTCGGGTTCTCTTTAAAAAAGACACAGTGTGGTTTCTAAACTGCAAATATGACACACTATGATGCAATGTTATATAAAAAAAGCTTTATAACTGAAAATAAAAATGAGACTCTTTCCTTGCTACTAATGATCTATTTCTTATCCGTACTACACGTACAATTCATTATATCATGAGGGTTTTTTGCTTCAGGTTTTCTTTAAATAGTAAAAAAAACACCACCGAAAACAAAACATAAAAAAATGCATGGACAGAACACACAATTGTGTACAAATGACACTATGGAGCCGATAGCATTTCTTTCCCTGGTAATCTCTCCATCCTGCTTGGCCCATCAGTCCTGTTAGCTGGTCTTAAAACATATGCTCTATCTCTTAAGACATGTTTCCCATCACAGACCGGCTGAACGGGCCAACTGGCTGAGCGAAACAGCTGAATTATCTGAAATAAAACAGGCCAAATAGATTCCTGCAGGCCTAAGCCTGTCTTAAAGGGATTTTAACCTATATACATTGTCTTCTGCCTTTCAGGTTATTAATGTGACTGTTTAGACCCCTGGAAACAGATACATGTTTAGCGGCCTCTATAAATTTCGGTTAACGAAAACCGTGTGAGAAGATGATGTCTTTGTGAAGTCGGAGCACTTATCTGGCATCCAGGGATGACTCCGCTCCCACGGAATGCTAAAAAAAACTGGACAGAACAAGTACACAAAACATGACATTGTGCAATGCCTGCAAACAGCAAGTAACAAGTGTGATCAATGGAGTGTTGGATCTGCTTACATCAATCTTACCTTGCCAGTAGAAGCTGCCAGGTCCTCCGAGCGCGATGTCCCCACTCTAGACACAAGACAAATGAACTCCGTTAATACTCTCTATAAACGTACAGTATATAAACTGTACAAAAGAGCTTGAAACTGAGGCCTGCTAGACTGAGCCAGAGCTACAGAACTAGGCTACAAGGCAAGTGTTACCAGTGTGCAGAATGTTCTTCTGAGACGGATCCCACAAGATTTGAGGTTGAATCATTGAATGACAGCGCGCATTAAAAAGGGCACAGCTATTTAGTGGCTATAGCAGGTGCTGAGTTCCTCTATACCATACATGTCAAACTCCGGCCCGTGGGCCAAATCTGACCCTCAGAGCCATTAAATTTGGCCCCTAAGTGGTTTTCCCACTTTGCATTATGATTGGCCCACTCTAGACCACCAAGGAAACTATAGTGGAGGTGAAGCCCAAGAATTTCGGGGAAGCCATATGAAAGAGGTAGGGGGAAAACACTAAACACCAGGGAACTGTATAGGGAAGGGTGGGAGCCCCTAGACACCAGGGAACTGTATAGGGGTTGGGGGGGGGGGGGGGGGGGCATTAGACACCAGGGAACTTTATAAGGGAGGAAGGTAGCCATTAGACATAGAGGTTGGCCCGCGACTAGGTCCCAGTGTTCAATTTTGACCCTTTTTGTATTTGAGTTTGACACCCCTGCTCTATACTAAAGTGGGAGTATTAGTGTTAGGCTTAGGTAGTGGGTGGTTAGCGTTAGACACCCCTGGGCGAGGGCCTTAGGGTTAGGCATCATCAGGTAGTCTTTGGGTTAGGCACCACCAGAGGGTCTTAGGTTTAGGCACTACCAGGTGGTCTTAGGGTCAGGCGCCACCAGGGGAGCTTCAGGGTTAGGCACTATTAATGGGTCTTAGGGTTTGGCACCACCAGAGGGGTCTTACAATTAGGCATCACAAGGGGGATTTTAGAGCTAGGCATCACCAAGGGGGTCTTAGGGTTAGGCATCAGAAGAGGGATGGTTCTGTGTGAGGGTTAGGTCAAAATAAAATATCATTAAAGATTACCGATATACAAGATCGGTAATTTTGCAGATACTCTACTAGCGGCTATATCCTGCGGCCTAGCAAATCATGCACCCTTTTCAACTTGCAGCTTTTTTATATGACTGCTCTGGGTACCAACAAAGGGAGAATAATTCATACAAAATGCCCCATTTTAGATATTTTACAAGCAGGGAGACTGGCCAGGGTCTGTGGGTCGTCTGCATCGCACACCCAAACAAGCCCCTTCGAGCAAAATCTTTCCAGCGTGCCGGATTGATCATTTTGTTTGATTTCACCAGGTAATCGATCGAAATGACAATTGGACGGCCACGTTGCAGCATGAATCTGTGCCAGATTCTATTTCATCACCCATATACTGATGCTGCAAATCAAGTAATTTTGGGCACAGTAAGGGTGCATACACACATCCAATGATTGGCCCATTTTACCACCTCCATGTATTATGATAGCTTACTTACAAAATGTGTTCATAGTATTTAAAATGAGTTACTACATAGAAGTGGTAAAATGGACCAATTAATGGCCAATGAAATTGGTTGTGTGTAGCAAGCTTTAGCCTCCACCTCACTAGTGACACAATAAACTGCCAACGGACCTTGGCCACCGCACCACTGGGGAGATACTGGCAAAAACACCACACAAGGAATGATGCACTACCACAGACAGTGAGGGGGTAATACAATAGATAAGGCTTTCTCAACCATGGTTCCTTGAATACTCTGCAGGGATACCTTGGCATTTTCCCCATGGTGGGTGAAGTATGATACAGCACATTCAAATATGGTATATTATAAAAAAAAAACACTATTTTGAGGGTCAAAACAATGAGTACATCAATAAAAAGCACTACAATAACAAGACAGTATGAGTAGCAGTGTAATAGGGGTTAGTAAAATAAACAGCCACACCTACTTTTAACTACTTGCCGACTGCTCCACACCAATTGGCGTGAACGCGGCGGCATCCCCAGGACCACTCCACTCCGATCAGCGTGAAGTGCTAGGGGCGGGGATCGCGTGTGCCAATGCGCTTGCATCTCCGCTGCAGTGTTGCCAACTCATCCCTTTAATTACTGACACATCTAAGTTATACAGGTTCTGGAGCTATTTGCACATAATCAGTGCCTTAACTGCATCTACCTAGCCACAAAACCTGTATAATTCATATGTGTCAGTAATTAAAGGGATGAGTTGGCAACACTGCTCCGCTGGAATGACTGAGCTCCGCTCTGCCATCAGTCTCCCAGCGGCAATCGCCGCTGGGAGACTGTTAATAATAAGACTGTACAGCGCTGAGATCTAAGGCAGCTCTGTACTGGGGACAGCCGTGTCACTCGACAGGGGAGACAGGAGCGATCCGCTGTCATAGGCTGAAGCCTAGAGAGAGCTCTGTTGGTGGGCAAAAAAAGGGGGGGGGGATGGATCACTTGTGTGCTGAATTGTGCAGCCCTGCAGCGAGCCCTTGAAGCTGCAGTGGCTTTATTTGTAAAATATAGCCTGGTCACTGGGGAAGGGGGGGGGGGGGGGGTGTTAACACCGCGGCCCTGAAAAGGTTAAAGTCCATGCCTTCTGCAAAATTAAAGGCAGGGGTTCCTTGAGATCCAAAAGTTATTTGCAGGGTTCCTCCAGGTTAAAAAGATTGAGAAGGGCAGCAAAAGATAAACGGCAAAGTTAACTTAATAAATAAGTGAAGATAAAGTGAGGGTCCCAGGACAACAAAGACACTGAGAATATGTTGTAGGAGGATGAATAGACTAGATCACATGACCACAAAGTTGTAGTCGCCTAGACACATGGCAGGTGCAGGAACACAGAAGGTAGGAGGAGCTAAATGATGAACAGGAACTAAGCAGGAAGACACAGAGTGAAAGGAGGAAGATGAAGGGCAACACTTCCTGTGAACTGTCTGCAGCAGTCTGTGACAGACTCAAGCTCCTTCCCATCCCTTGTACATAAACCTGAATATGGATGAAGTGGGCAGGGAACTGTGCAACCAAAGAAACAAATGTGCGCCCCATGTTTACAATCAACCCTTGATACTGCCTCTGCTGCTGCCCTCTGCCACCACCTTCAGAAACATTTTCTACTGTAATGATAGAACATGTTTTCTAGGCTTCCCTGTTCTTTCTATTTTGGGAGTCACATGGTCACTCCCAATTGACCCACCCGTCAGCTGAATCTACAGAGAACAGGAAGCAAGCTGTACTGAAGTAACAAGCACATCTGATTCCTAAAACAGGTCCACCACTGTCTTCTATCCACGGTTTATATTAATGTATCAACCTGATGGCTTTTACAATTTGCCTTGCTGATGTTTGGTTTTTAGTTTGGCTTTTAGGTACTTTCTAAGACAGTCATAAACTGCAATAGTTAAACTACATTTTTGGGACACTTATCTATAGGACCCCCATCTGGTTTGCTTCCCAGCTTTTCTTTATAAAAGGATTCAGTAAAAGACATTTACCGTCTTTTTTCAGGCTTTCCTAAAACAAGAAATCGCTGTAATTTATGATCCTTCCAGATAAAAATTTACACGTAACAAATGTATCCCTCAAAATTGAACTAATAAATTGAGTTTTTCAGGAACAAGCACCGGCAAATCGTTTCGGAATGCTGTAAATCCCCCATTTGGCCCTTATATAAGTCATCGACTTTGCACAAGCTGGAGAAAAGACAAAAATCCATATATGTCAGCTGACAGGTAATATAAATACGCCGCAGATAACCGCTGTTAATGTTCTGCTTATTCTGTCACCAAGTTAAATATTGTCAGTGTGGAGTTGGGGGAAGAAGTTGCAGCTGAGAAATTTCAGTGTCACCGGCAGCTGCGGTGGGGTGGGGGGCCACACAACATTGGCCACTGTGATAGGCCGAGCAGCTTTGTGCTGGAAGATCAAGGATTCTCAGAAATTATTTAACTTTATCAGCTTGTTTGTAAATGTTTATCTGTGACACAACTATCAGCCAATCAAACCAACAGCCGGGAGCTATAAAATAGCACTCAGAATGTGACTGTGAAGGACATGGAAGCTCTGCTTATACCAGCATATAATCTATGTTAATTCAATTTTTTTAAAGGGAACTCGAGGTGAGGGGGATAAGGAGGCTGCCATATTTATTTCCTTGTAAACAATGCCAGTTGCCTGGCAGCCCTGTTGATCTTCCGGCATAAGTAATGCCCGAGTCAAAATCCTGGAAAAGGCATGCAGCTAATCCAATAAAACCTGAGTCAGCCGAGTCCGAGTACCTGATCTGCTATTCAGGAAATGCAGTTGAAAACAAAGAAAACCCTGAGAATCCCTCATGAGGAGATGGACTGGCCCAAAACCTGTCGCTTCTGTCAGATTTTATCAGCCTACTTTTTTCACGATAGTGGTACTTTAAAGGTACAAGAAAAACACTGCTGCACTCTTCCCATCCGTGTCGGGGGTGCTGGACTACAAGCAGCAACACTGGGCAAAGGGAAAATGTCCGCACTCACCAACAAGTAGCTTCCATACGCTTTATTAGACATTCATAAAATAGCAAAGAAAGGCTGAAATGTTTCGGACAATCGTGTCCTTAAAGGGAACCTTAACTGGCGAGGAAAAATAAATTCACTTACCTGGGGGCTTTCCCAAGCCTCCTGCAGCTGTCCGGTGCCCGCGCTGGTCCTTCGGTGCCCTCCGGTCTCCCTCCGCCGCTAAGTTTAGTTTTCGGACGACTGCCAGTCGTCCTCGGGCCACTTCCGCATTCCTAGTCGTAAACTGCAGTAAAGCGCGTCCGCATGACGCGTTTGGCGTCATGCACATGACACGTTTGGCGTCATGCGGACGCGCTTTACTGCAGTTTACGACGAGGAATGCGGAAGAGGCCCGAGGACGACTGGCAGTCGTCCGAAAACGAAACTTAGCGGCGGAGGCAGACCGGAGGGCACCGAAGGACCGGCGCGGGCACCGGACGGCTGCAGGAGGCTTGGGAAAGCCCCCAGGTAAGTGATTTTTTTTTCCCCCGCCGGTTAAGGTTCCCTTTAATCATAGCCCAAACTATACAGAGATCTGCTCACACCTTTTAACAGTTTTCTCCCTCTCTCGCTAACCTCTACATGGGTTGGCGGGAGAAGCTCCGCCTCTTTGGAGACTGCAACCCCTTTAGTGCTCACTTGGCCTGGTAAGGCCGTTATATAGACGACCTTCTACTAGTTTGGAAGGGTCCAGTTAATTTGATTGAGGAATTCGTGGCTTATCTGAACGACAAAGACCTTAACCTGTCGTTTACACATACTGCTAGTCCCGCTGAGGTCGAGTTTTTGGATCTTACTTTGGTAGTAAGATCTGTACTAGTACTTACAGGAAATCTTGTGCAGGCAACTCTGTTCTGCAAGCTTCTAGCTGTCATCCCAGACATACTATTAGAGGAATTCCTTATGGTGAATCCATAAGGGCTAGGAGATACTGCTCTACAGAGACTTCCACTGCTCAGGAGTTTGCTATCCTAGAACAACGTTTCAGTCAAAGAGGTTATACGAAGGACGATGTTTCCAAAGCACGACACAGGGCCATGGCAAGAAATAGGGACTCTTTACTCTCCTCTTCTCCTGTGGTCCTTTAAGGGAAATAAATATGGCAGCCTCCATATCCCTCTCACTTCGGGTTCCCTTTAACCTCCTTGGCGGTATGGACGAGCTCAACTCGCCCATGACTGCCGGAGGGCGCTACGCAGGCCCTGCTGGGCCGATTTTCACAATTTTTTTTAGCACACGCAGCAAGCACTTTGCTTGCTGCGAGTTGATGACGATCGCCGCCGCTCGCCGATTTGGGATCAATCGCGATTAGCATGCTATAGAAGCGATAATCGTGATCGCTCATCAAATGCAGATTTGAACAGTAATTTTACCGCGATAATTGCTGTAAAATCACCCGCGCAAAACTTTCTCAAGTGTGAACTGGGCCTAACACACAAATGAATGGTAATTTTAACACATAAATGAACAAGTTGCCTGAAAAGCATAACAATGCATGGCAGGTACTGTTCATGAGCTAATTAAGCAGTTATTGTTTTAGTTTGTTCTGTATTGACTGTTGCAAATCTTCCGGATTTTTAGGACAATATTCCATGCGGGTCCGTCCGTTATTTGGAGCCGCCGTTTACATTGCTTTCTGGGTGACCCCCGTACTGCCGGGACGTCTGTGACTTTTGACCCGCCGGTGTTACATTATACGGACCATAAAACTGACGTATAGCTGGTAGGAAAGATGGCGACTGTCCACCTTTTTTAGCTGCCTGATGGAGATCCCAGCAGACAAACCGCTATGGAAAAATAATTATACATGACTACTAATCCATGCAGCCCTTCCTGTTAAATGCCTTCTTTAGCTCCGAGGCGGAATTCTAGTCGTGGGGTAACACAGTGGAGTCCCCACTGGTGTAATATGAGGATGTGTTCCTACAATACCTTCAGCTGTCTGACAGTCATAGATTTGTCTGATAGAAGCTCTAGAACAATTAGAAACAGTTCCAAGCAGGCATGAGAGATGCAGTCAATACCCAGCCAGGGGATTTCGCATAGCTAAACAGCCTAGGCTAAACATCACTGGGAGGGTGGGGCTACATGCCAATATACAGAGACAGCAATATTTTCTTTAGATTGTAAGCTCACAAGGGCAGGGCTCTCTCACCCTTTTGTGTCTTGGAATTTTGTTACACATTTTATTGTTTATATTATTATTTTATTTATTTATCATGTTACTTTTGTCACTGTAATTACCATTTCAGTATTTTGTGTTTATTCTGTGTTTTGTACCAATTCTGTATTTTGTATATTGGTGCATACCATTGTTTGAATTATTATGTACCTCATGTTTGTTTCTTACTTTGTACAGCACCACGGAATATGTTGGTAATAATAATACAGAAAAGTCCCCGTTATCCGGAACTCAAGGCAACTGGAAGTCACAACTAACCGGGATGCCTGAGAGGGATAACGGGGACTTTGTTTTGGGCAGGTTTTGAGGTTTTTAACCCCCCTAGTGGTAATCAAGAGTACAGCTCGGGGTGGTAAAAACATGTCAGAAGCAGTAACCCCGAGCTGAACTGGTGGTAGCCGCCGGAGGTCCAAGCAGAGTAAGTGTTTATCACCCACCTCCCGAAGGATACCAACGTTGCACGCCATTCATCTTCCTCTCCTCCGAGGCTCTGCTTCCCCCTGGTGAGATCGCCGTCTTTCGTCATGGCGACAGCCGGCAATCTCACTATAGGGTTACAGCGCCATCCGGAGGACGGAGGGAGAACTGCAGCGCTGGATCCCAGGAAGGTGTGTGAGTGCTGAGCTGCTGCAGATCTCCCTAGGAGCATGATTTTTTCAGTTTTTTTAGGTTTTCAAATTTTGAGGTTTTAGGGTCTGAAAGGGTGCAAAAAAATTGTACCGCTTTTAGACCCTAAAATCCAGAAAGAATACCGCCAAGGGGGTTAAGATACTTAGCAAACCTCCAGCGACATGTAGCAGCCTCCCTGCAGCATCTAGTGGGCTCCTAGCGACTTCCATGTATGCAAGGAGGCGTATCACCTGACCCGATGCGGGAAGCTGGAGAGCTGCTAGGAACCCGCTAGGTGGTGCAGGAAGCCTGCTACATGTTGCTGGAGGCTTGCTACGTCGCACAGCCATGGGGAAGCAGAAAGGACATACTGGGCATGCGCTGTGCAGTATGTCTGGAATACAAGTCAGGAAAGTCGTCTGACTTGTGGAGAAGACAGGGAAGGATTACAGGAGACTGGCGGTTGATTGAGCGGAACGGAAGCAGCGGTAAGTATTAGCTCTTATTCCCCTTCCCTGGGCAGCACGGTGGCGTAGTGGTTAATGCTTTCGCCTTGGGTCCCCAGTAGGAATCCCAGCCAAGTCAACATCTGAAAGGAGTTTGTATGTTCTCCCCGTGTCTACGTGGGTTTCCTCCGGGCACTCCAGTTTCCTCCCACACCCCCAAAACATACAGAAAAGTTAATTAGCTTCCCCCTAAAAAAATTGGCCTTAGGCTATGATACATACACTACACAATTCATACATAGACATAAGACTATGGTAGGGATTAGATTGTGAGCCCTCTGAGGGTCAGGTAAGTGACGATTGTACAGCGCTGCGGAAGATGTTGGCGCTATATAAATACTAAATAATAAAAATACTCACTGCATATTAGGTTTAAAAGCACATTGGAAACAACCCAAAAATATAGTTTATAGTATAAACTTTGTACTACACTTCCAAATCCAGAATTGTCCGAAAGAAAATCATTTATCCGCATTTCTCCATGTATAACACAAGACTCAACTTACAAACAAATTCAACTTGCAAACAATTTCCTGGAAGAGAACCAGTTTATAAGCAGGGGACCTCCTGTACATTGAGAATAGCACTGACATTCATGAATGTATACAGACCAAATGAAACTTTGTACATTTGCTAGAGTTCCTCTTTCACACTTTGTTACCTTGTAAAAGTCCAGACTGAATCCTGCTTGGCAGTAACCTTGTCCTGCAGGGTCAGCGTTCTCTGGAAGATAAAAGATTACTTCAGCGGCCACTTTATTACAATATACAGTATAATAGTGAATAGTTGTATGGACATTGCGGTCACATGCAGCAATGCGGTGCACGGTAACGCACAGCCCATGTGTAATTCATTTTTTCTCCCAAGTTTTCTCCTAGGTCAGGGGTCAGGAACCTTTTTGGCTGAGAGAGCCATAAACCCCACATATTTTAAAATGTAATTCTGTGAGAGTCATACAGTAATTTTCAAACTGGGACAGTGCGCATACGCAGCAGAGGGCCATGTTGCCATGGTGAGGTGTATACAGTTGATCCACCGGGCAGCAGAAGTGTCAGACACGTCTTCAGCTTCTTTTGGGTTTCAGCACCATCAGCAATTTCCCTCAAGAACCAGAGAGGAGAAATACCGACAAACAGCTTGTACAATTAGCTATCTGACTTGAGGGTTGATTCACTTTGTAGGACCAGATCCCCACACTTTTGCTCAATAGGCTGCCTGTCAAGTGACAGGCAGCCTATAGGGCCAATCAAAGTGCGGGGATCTCTTCCTACAAAGTCACTGGACCTGATAGGGCCCAGAGTGGAACAATTGAAGCAGCTGTTTGTTTTGGGGTAGCGCAAGTAAGTTAGTAGTGCATGCTACAGCAGTAGCGTGCCTACTCTATAAATTTTACTTGTGATGCCACACTAAGCTGCGCTGCTTGAGCAGTGTAGCTTAGTGAATCAACCCCTGCTGATTTGTCTGTGAGCCAGATGTAGCCATCAAAAGAGTCACATCTGGCTCCCGAGCCATAGGTTCCCTACCCCTGTCCTAGGTGATATTTTTAAACTTTTCAATAGAATGCCCTTGAAGCCACCAAAAAGCGAGAAAATACTCAAAATATTTTTGATAGTACTTTTTCACTTACTTTTTGTTACTTTTTCAGTTGAAATGTGCTAGAAAGTTGTTTTAAATAGAAGATGAAAATTGATCTCCAAGGAGAAAAAAACTTGGGCCCATATGCCGTTTTCTCATAGGAGATCATTTTTCAACTTTGTAATTGAAAGAGCACTTTGCATTTGAAAAAGTCCCAAAGCAGTAGGTGAAAAAGTACTATCAAAATTTTTTTGAGTATTTTCTTCCTTGATTTAGGTGTGAAAATATCACCCAGGAGAAAACTGAAGAGAAAAAGTTAAGGGTCATGGGCTTTTTCTCCTAGGTTTTCTCCTAGTAGTCGACAGGCTTCAAAAGGATTCCTGACCCTCAGCGCTTCTGAAGATAGACGCCTCCGTACTGCACATGCATGAGCCGGAACATGCGCATGCACATTATGGATCCGCTGGTCTTTGGATGTACTCAGGGACGTGAGTACTTCCAGAGCCTGCATGAGAAGTCCAGAAGATGTATTCAACCATTTGGTCAAATAACTTTACCTCTCCATAGGTACCTATTTTATTTAGGTCACTTCCATTTTACTTTAAAGAGAGTCTGAAGCCAAATAAATTACCTCTTTTTATTGCCCAGTTATGTTAAGCATTAAGATCAAAACTGATTCGCAGCATTCCCATGGCAGAACGATGTATTTATCCCAAATTCTTGGATCACTTCCTGGTAGAGGCAGAGCTTTGAACAGTAGCGCTGCTTCTGCTCCAGTCAATCTCCGCTGATCTCCTCCTCTCCCCGCCCCTCTCAGTCTTCTTTCACTGAGAGGGGCGGGGAGAGCCGGAGATCGGTGGAGATTGACTGGACTGGAGGCAGAGCTACAGCACAAAGCTCTGCCTCCCCCGGGCAGCAAAATCCACGACCTGGAAAGTTGTGGAATTTTGCCCCAGGATTTTGGGGGGATAAATACATCGTTCTGATTCGGGGATGCGGCGAATCAGCTTTGGTCTTAATGCTTAACATAACTGGGCAATAAAAAGAGTTAATTTATTTGGCTTCAGACTCTCTTTAAATATCCTCTCCCTTTGATGTGAAGCCTTCAGTCCCAGAAGGCTGGTTTAATTTTCTCGCTGAATTTTTGTTAATCACCATTGGTGAATTTTCCAAAGCGTTTGCAAATTTCAGTTTCCACACCTGACTAATCTCCGTGTTTAATTGTTTTCTGCTTATGCTTGTTGTACTAGATCATTTCTTCCATGGGTGACCCTGCAGCCAAATATAGATGTTTTCTGAGATGTGCAATCCTTGCGCTGCACATGATGGCTGTAAGCTGGCCTAGGTTACTGAGCTGTGCTCTGTGCATGCTGAATGTAATGAAAAACAAATACATTAGCTGCATTCTTTGTGTTGTTTCTTTATGTCCTCATACAGAACCCTTTATAAATAATCACCGTATCCCTCTGGAATTCCCACAGGAAATTCTCTCTGGAGTAAAAACAAATTCCTTGGATTTTATGAATTTTAGACCCTGGACTATGACAGTGCAGCCTGAGCTCCTTCTAAAAGTCATCTATCTAATATCTGTAAGAGAAATTATAAAGGTGGCAATATACTACTCAATATTATTATTATTTAGTATTTATATAGCGCCGACATCTTCTGCAGCTCTATACAGAGTATGTAGTCTTATCACTAACTGTCCCTCAGAGGGGCTCACATAGTCATATGTCCATGTATGCAGGGCCAGCGCTACCATAGAGGCAAAGGAGGCAATTGCTCCAGGGCCCCAGAGCCTGTAGGGGCCCCCAAGGTGTCTCCTCCCCTTTTAATTGTTGCTTCCTGGAGCCCCTTCATAGTCTTTAGTTGAGTAGCTTCTCATCTGTGCTTATGGGCAGGTGAGACACTACACTGCCAAAGACTCTGCAGGGGCCCAGGGGAAGAGGTTCAGCACCTGACTCAGGTGCCCATGAGGGAAATTTGGCTGCAACAAAGAGCCCATAATGCCATTTTTTTGGTCAAGGGGTGTCTGTTGGGGGGCCCCTGGGTTAATTTTGCCCTAGGGCCCCATTTTTACCAGAAGCGGCCATGCATGTATGTATCCAGGGGCGTAGCAATAGGGGTTGCAGAGGTAGCGACCGCATCGGGGCCCTTGGGCCAGAGGGGCCCCGAAGGGCCCTTCCTCAACTACAGTATTAGCTCTCTATTGGTCCTGTGCTCATAATAATTACTTCTATAGATACTTGGAATAGTGGTAATCCTTAACAAACTGTTTCCCATCCCTTCCTTGCACCTCTGAAACTGTAGTTTTCCTTGGCAGGTTTTGGTGCGCCGTATCAATTGTTACGTATAGAGTGCTTGGAGGGGCCCCATTGTAAAACTTGCATCGGGGCCCACTGCTCCTTAGCTACGCCACTGTATGTATCATAGTCTAGGGCCAATTTAGGGGAAGCCAATTGACTTGGGATGTGGGTGGAAACCGGAGTGCCTGGAGGAAACCCATACATACACGGGGAGGACATACAAACTCAGTGGAGATAGTGTCCCTAACCACTACGCCACCGTAATGCCCACTGTGACCCAATCGACCTTCCGATTTGATCATTTTATTGAATCTGAAGAGAATAGGTGCCACAACATGACCGTGCAATCAACCTTTCAATCAATTTTGGACCAAAGTTGGTCAAAGCATCATCAATTGGACAGGCTGAAAAATGTTGGTCGCATGTGTGATGTCACATGTGCCAAGTCACATGGTACTGGCATCGTGGTGACTAGAGGGGGCCAGGAGTCACGGGTGATTTCTGATTCTGATTTCCGATCAGAAATCACTTTGCAGTGTATGGGCAAGCAGCAGATCCCTCTCGTTGACGGAATCTGATCAGAGATCTATCTCATGGTCAATCTGCCCATACATCAACCAGTGTATGTCTACCTTGAGAAACTGGATGCAGAGACCAGCTGCCCATGTTGCTGATTTTCAACACCTGCACCAATCCATTGACTGGCAGCTGAATTTAACATTCCTACCGGCTATCTACCGGCTCTCGTAATGCAAATTGTGGAACAGCTGTGTTTTATATGCACATAAAAAACAAACCAAGTAAGTATAAAACAAATTTGTAATCAATGCTTGCAATATGTGTATATTTGGACAGAATAGCTGGTGTTTTCTAATTGTGAAAGTTTCCTTTAAATTGTTAGTGTACTTGATTGTGTGTAGTGGACAGCAGTCTCGCCTTACAGAGCTGGGTCCCTGAATCAAAGCCCAGCCAGGGCACTATCTGCATGGAGTTTGTATGTTCTACCCATGTCTGCATGGGTTTCCACCGGGCACTCCGGTTTCCTCCCACAGCCCAAAAACATACAGATAAGTTAAAGGGGAACTGAAGTAAGAGGTATACGGAGGCTGCCATATTTATTTCATTTTAATCAAGACCAGTTGCCTGGCAGCCCTGCTGGTCTATTTCTCTGCAGTAGTATCTGAATCACACCAGAAACAAGCATGCAGCTAGTCTTGTCAGATCTTACTTTAAAGAACACCTGATCTGCTGCATGCTTGTTCAGGGGCTATGGCTAATAGTATTAGAGGCAGAGGATCAGCAGGGCTGCCAGGCAACTGGTATTGCTTAAAAGGAAATAAACATGGCAGCCTCCATATACCTGTATACAGTTGTCCTTTAATTGACTTGTCCCTAAATTGGCACTAGACTACAACAGACATATGACTATGGTAGGGATTGGGTTGTGAGGGAAATTCAGTTACAAGATACTATATCATATATAATAATAATAATAATAATAATAATAATAATAATACAAACATGTCACCTCCAGTATTTACATTAACAGAGCACCGACAGAGTTTGAAATTCTATCTCACACAGCTGCTTCTGGTCATGTGAACAACATTTCATGACCAGGGCCGGTTCTCTCATGAAGCAAGGTGAAACATTTGCATCAGGCGCAGAGATTTCAGGGGCAGCCTTTTTGTACTGTGTGTACCTTCCTGAGGAGGAGTGGCTGAGGGTGAGCAGTTTGTTTGTCACAGACTCACAGCCAGCCAGTGCGCTATTGTGTTGAGCCGCAGCATGTCATGTGAGAACATTCAATGAAGCAGAGTAAATTGTTGGGTGCTGTGCGATCATTCCAAATCGGGGGTTGGGGGCACAAGTCACAAGTTTGCCTCAGGCAGCAAAAATTCTAGAACCGGCCCTGTTCACGACAGGATATTTTTGCTATAGAAGATTCCTTTCACTTAAAAAAAAAATACAAAGTCCAATTTGAGGAAGCAGGTCATTTCGGTGCACATCTTCCCCACTCTGCACCTGAACTTGGCACCGATGTAGACCTATTGTTAGGTCTATGGCGGCGAAGCAGTGTCATTCAGGTGCCCGCGATCACCGGACCACAAATGACTTCTCCTTCTGAGTTACTATGACTCAAAGGGGGAATAGTAGTTGACACCGCCCGGAATTTGGGCGGAAAGCAGTGCGTCATGTAGTGCCGCAGGCCACGACACTTCCTTTAGAGCTCATGCTGTACTCTGTAAGAAACTATACGTTGGTTGCTATTGGCAACAACACTATACATTTTTTTCTGGCACAAGCAACTCATTAACAAGAGCTGCAAACACGACTCTCATCACAGCAACAGCATTGGAGATTGAACTTCTTAGGCGTCCTCAGAGTTTATTCAGTCAACAGATAAGACAGTACAGTTTGTTACATCTTAGCAACGCAGATTATTCTGTATTACTTCTGTTGCGTTACAGCTTCTTGATTCCATTCCTGGTGAATGGTAATCAGGTTATCTTCTGTCTATACTACGTTACATCTAGACTACGTCGGCATACAGTTATATAAGATGACAAGACATAAATAAGAGTAAAAGGTTGAAAGCCAGCCGTCACATGAAGCAAAGAGGGACTCTCCGTAAGCCAGCTGCTGGTTTAATACTGACCAGGAAAGAGTTAAATGTGACATCATCTGGGCCATCCCCCAAGCCTGCAATTGGCTGGCATGGGCATGAGACCCACCTTATTAATTTAATATTCCCTTGCTTTATGCCCTAGATATAGGGTAGGCTTTTCTTGTATGTGATTATTTTTGAATAGATTTGATATCACACCAACGTAGCACGTCAATGTCTATTTTTTTGTTTTGTATACATAATTGTATACCGAGAGGTGGGCTTTAAACATTACCAACACAAAAAATGACAACTGAAGCATCAAATAACTTACTGTTGCGACAGGGCGAGTACTCTGCGTAGGAACTGAAATTTTGAATGGCGACGTAGCATGTCCCCACTGGGTCCCGTTCAGTGATTTCCTTCACGCTCCTCCAGTGGTATAAAGGTGCGCAGGCCTAAACAAAAGAATACAGCTGTGATATGGAGACTTCTGCATACTTTCTGCATATAGCCACTTCAATCGATAGCCAAACTTGTAGAGAAAAAAATATTACGCCAATCTGGCGTAATATCGTTAGATCACCAGGGAATAGGTATAACAATAGTTGTAAATACTGACCAAGCTAGGTTGCTATAGAAGCAACCACTCATAAGAGCATGTGGGGAAGTACCATCCGCACTCGGCCTTGTTCCTGGAGGCAAAAAGGGGATAAAAGGCGCCCAGATGATGATAAAACTGCGTTAAAAACAGTTAAAATAGAAGGGATGAGGTAGCTTACCTCAATGATGACAAAAACTTTAATATGCATTTGGCAATGCGTTTCATGGGTCTCAGTCCACTTCCTCAGGTCGAATACAATGCCAGAGTTCCCTATAGCTGTGCCTTCAGGCGGGGTAGTCTTTTGGTTCTAGAGCATACATGTCAAACTCTGGCTCGCAAGCCAAATCTGGCCCTCAGAGCCATTAAATTTGGCTCTCAAGTGGGTTCTCCACTTTTCATTATGTTTGGCCCACTCTAGACCACCAGGGAAGCTGGTGAAACTGTGGAAGTTATGATGCTATATTGGAGGTGAAGCGCTAGAACCTAGGTTTTCAACGTGTGGTACGCGTAGCACAGGGGGTACATCTGATTGTTCCAGGGGGTACTCAGCCTTGATATACTTAACCAAATCTAACAGATTTACAGTTTTAGAAAATTATAACTCTTATTTAAACACCACCAAATTAGTGTTTTAGCTAATTAAAAGCAATAGTAAATACTTGGAAATTGTTTAGAACAATTATCATGTACTACAATTTAAATATATATTTGTTAAAGAGACTCTGAAGTCTCCCTAAAATGAGGTTTTTATTTTAAAAACCTCATTACCAATATAGTCCCTCTTAAAACGCTGCATCCCCGCGGCTGAAAACCCCCTCGATCACCCCAAACTCACTTTCTTGGTCGTGTATTTCTCGACTTTCTTGGTGGTGGATTTTGCTGCCGCCTCTATGCGCGTCAATCAACGCTTATCTCCGCCTCTCCCCTGCCGCTCTCAGTGAAGGAAGACTTAGAGGGGCGGGGGAGAGGCGGCGAGCCACACTGATTGACGTGCATAGAGGCAGAGCTGCACTGCCTCTATGCGGAAGGAGCCTGCGATGTACCCCCGTGAGTTTGGGGTGATCGAGGGTGTTTTCAGCCGCGGGAATGCGGCGTTTTAAGAGGGACTATTATGGTAATGAGGTTTTTAAAATAAAAACCTCATTTTAGGGAGACTTTAGAGTCTCTTTAAGGGGTACTTGTGATAATGTTTACTATGCTAGGGGGTACTTGGTGAGTACAGGGCTTTAAAAGGGGTACAAACCAATAAAATGTTGAGAGACCCTGCGGTAGAACACCAGGGAAGCCATATGGGTGAGGTGAGGGAAAGCACTAAACACTAGGGAAGTGTATAGGGTAGGGGGGGGTCACTAGACAACAGGGAACTGTATATGGGAGGGGGGTCACTAGACAACAGGGAACTGTATAGGGGAGAGAGGACCACTAGACACCAGAGAACTGTTTAGGGTGTGGAGGGGGGCCAATACACACCTGGAAACTTTATAAGGGAGGAAGGTGGCCAGTAGATATTGAGGTTAGCCCGTGACTAGGTCCCAGTGTACAATTTCGTCCCACTTTGTATTTGAGTTTGACACACACCCCTGATCTATCCTAGAGCCATTTTGTAACGAGAGCAACCACGTCCAGTTCGACTGGACACCCGATTGGAGTCGGATTTGTGCATCTCCACCTGTCTACAGTGGTTGGTTGCCCACCTACAACCTCCCTTTGTGAGTATCCATTCTTCTCCACCATTTGCTTCAGTAGTTTGACTTCCTACACTATTGGGGCTCTTGCTGTCTCTGTGTTTTTTGTTTTCACTCCAGGGTGCTCTCAGATCACCTTCCCTACCTGTACTTGTTCCTAGAAGAGTCTTGGTCGCAACTCCAAAAAGATTATGCTCTAGGAGGTCTTCCTAGGGCACAGCCTCGTGGGTAGGGGTAATAAGTGAAACTGGAGAAAGCTGGAGGCGATGATGGACTTATGTCTATATTCAACCCAAACAACTATGTATATAAACAGTCCTATACTGTTTTTTCTACACACCCCCATAACAATAGGAAAAGTTTGTTATATGGGTTCAGTGAATTTGGGCAGGTGAGGTGTACTGTATCTGGCACGATAACAATCTGTGTATTCTTTATAGGGGTATTTTGAAAAACAACAGGACTTCTGGCCTATTAAATTGTTCTTGGTCCCTGCAAAACTAGTTCATCTAGGATACAAACTTTTATTTACTAGACTGGAGGAAGGGGCAAGGGGCGCTTTGTCTGGTGTACCAAAACTACTAAAAACAGCCCTGGCCAGAACCCAGAACCCTTGCCTGCTCCACCCAGGTGCATCAGTGGTCCTAAAACCCCCCTCTCCCCCCGGGGAAAGTGCAGCCCCTCCCCCAAATGGAATGATAGCGTCCAGTCCGTGCCACAAGCAGTGGCTTCTGTATTTTATGTGCAGCAGCTCTTATTGGCAAAAGCAACAGCTTCCATGTAAAGGACCCCCCATGTGCATTATGACCACAGAAAATCACCTGTGTGGTCTTAGCAATAATCCAGCCCTAGACATCATGACTACCCAACTGAAGGAGACACACTGGAGATTGTAAACCTGTCCCACAGGTAACAGATATAATAAATCCTGCGCTCAATTATATTTTCCAGTACTGGAAGAGTTAAAAAAAACAGGTGTGGAGTCGGTACAAAAATCATCCGACTCCAACGCCTCAGTTTATGGAACAACCGACTCCGACTCCAGGTACCCAAAATTGCTCCGACTCCTCGACTCTGACTCCTTAGTCTCATTTTTACAAAGGCTGTGGATTGGGTTCAAAAATCATCTGACGCCTCAGTTTATTGAAACCACTGACTCCGACTCCAGGTACCCAAAATTACTCCGACTCCACAGCCCTGAAAAAAACTTCAGTTGTTATCTATGCAAAAAAAGCTTCTCTGAGCTATTCGACTCATTTGGGTGAATACATTCCTGATCTATGAAACACAGTCAAGAAACAGTGAGAGACAGCTTGACATAAGGTTTTACTTCAAGAAAGTTCAAAGGGTTCATTACGTCTCCTTTGTTTCATAGCTTAAAATATAGAGTGTGGGTTCTAACCTGCAACTGCGGAAGTATGATGCAATGTTATTTTAAAAAAAGCTATATTACTGAAAATAAAAATATGACTTTTTTCTTTGCTACTAATCTTCTATTCATTATCCATACTACATATACAATTCAGTGGCGTGGTGGTTAGCAGTCTCGTGTAGCAGTGCCGGTTCGTATCCCAGGGAGGGCACTATCTGCACGGAGGTTGTATGTTCTCCCTGTGTCTGTGTGGGTTTGTATGCCAGGAAGAGCAGTGTAAATGTAATTCTGAGGGGGACAGTGAAGGGACTTGTGAAGAGGGTTGGTGGGAGAAGTGAATGGACTGCAGGGGTTGGAGTGGGGTCTCAGGAAGCTCAGAAAGGAAGGCATTGCAGTAATCCAGACAGGAGATGACCAGAGCATGGATCAGAAGTTTGGCGGTGTGGGGGGGTTATGCATGAATTTTGGCAATGTTGTGTGGATGGTAATGGCAGGACCTGGAGACGTTCTGGAAGGGGTGGGGGTGGGGGGGGAAGGGGTGAAGGCTGAGTTAGGGTGACACTCAAGTTATCTGGTTTCAGGGAAAAAGCAGATGGACGAGTTGTTGGTAGCAATGGAAATGTTGTGGAGGGGGCTCGATGAACGGAGGGTAAGATCATGAGTTTAGTCTTTTCCAGGTTGAGTTTCAAAAACCTGTTGGACATCCAGTAGGAAATGGCAGACAGACAAGTGGAGATTTTATCCAGAGTGCAATGGGAGACATCAGAAGTGTGGAGGAAGATTCAGGCATCATCAGTTGATGCTAGATGAGGAGATAAGTTTTCCTAAAGTCATACTTTTTTTGCTCTTGTGGAGGTGAAAACCTGCAAATACTTTCTCTTTTAAGAAGGCAAAAGTTATTTTTCCCTACTGAGCTTTTAACAAAATACTAATAGTTCTGTTTCTCCACAATTTAAAGAGGAACTTTAACCCAGGATTAAGCTTCACCCCAATCAATAGCTGAGACCCCATTTCCCTCGACAAATCTTTAGATCATCAGGGACATCAGTGGGGTGATATTGTGGTGAAACTCCTCCCACAGTGTGATGTCAGGGCCTTCCCAGTTTTCTGCCCGTGAAGCTCGTTGTATTATGGGAAATAATGGGTGTTTCCAACTGCCAACCTTATTTTCACTACAGTTCCACTAATGTGGGTCACTTTAATACCCCAGCTATAGAACCTACTATAGAACCACATCAGCCCATGCCTTGCACTACTGAAGGCCAGAATAGCCTAACACAGCTGTATGCAGTTTGGATTATACGGCTCTGTAAAATGACTAGGCTGTAGGTGCGCGGGATGTACTGGCGGGTCTGGATGCATGCTTTGGGTTTTTAAGAGACAAACAGGAATAATTTGCCTGTTTCAGCCACTGTCCCAAAGCAACATAATGAGACGTACTTCTTTCTCACACGAAGGTAAGAAATTACTCACAGCTTCTGTTTTAAGAAGGCTAAACTGCAGTTTAAAAACATCAGCATCCTAGGAGGCATCTCCTTCAGGTTTCCAGGCAGGGGTGACTGCACTAGACAGTCTCCAGCAATGAGATCTGAACTGCAGAGAAAAATCTACGGGCCCTACCACACTGCATACTCTTCCATCCGATTTTCAAAGAGCCCTTGCCGATCTCAAGGGTAATGTGATTAACATAGTAATCGCAATGCCCTGTACAGAGTGGTGTACAAAAGATTTCCTGCTCGTGGCCACTTATTAAAACGGACCTGAACTCAAAACTCTCTGCTCTAAAAGATAAGCAACAGCATAAAAACATTTAAAGAAAAACTTCTTTGTTACAGCTGATACAAATTTTGCAATACATCTGCATTGTGTCTACTTCCTGCTTTCATGGAAGCAGACATATTGTTAACATCCTGCGTTTACAAATTAGCTGCTCTGCTAAGGGAGCCAGCCTGACATAGCTAAGAGCTCAAATTACACTTGTGATTAATCACAGATGAGGGGAAATTAGACCTGCTAAACTCTCTTAATACATACAGGGTGCATTTCTCTATGATTTCCTTCTGTCCTGTGCAAAAGTTCAGGTCCATTTTTATCAGGTGAGAGAACGTTTAATACGGCAGTACTCTTAAATGCTGCGTCTGCTTTCCAGCAGGGCCGGATTTAGGACAAGGCCACCTAGGCCATGGCCTAGGGCACCACAGGAGAAAGGGCACCAAACCAGCAGGCTAAA
This sequence comes from Hyperolius riggenbachi, assembly GCF_040937935.1. NCBI lineage: Eukaryota > Metazoa > Chordata > Amphibia > Anura > Hyperoliidae > Hyperolius > Hyperolius riggenbachi. The sequence continues at coordinate 38,106,855 of NC_090650.1, read as the reverse complement.
CTGGTGTAAGCTTGCAAATGCTGCAATGCAGGGAGATCAGACGAGCGCCTGAACGCAGTACCCAGCTGCCAGCTGCCTGTGCAGCAGCCACCTTGCTCTCTGTACACGTTTGCATTGTGGCCAGCGGCTATGGACTTGGGCAGCATTGGAGACGGAAAGGAAAAGGAAGCTTCTGCACTGGAGACGAGCGGAGAAATGAGTGACACTGATGGCTGCTGCGGTGTGAAGGTGAGCTGGCTGCCTATACTGAAAAGGGGGGGGGGGGAGGAGGGATTAAGGGAGTCATCTGGCTACCTATACTGGGTGGAGGAGTCATCTGGCTACCTATACTGGAAGGAAGGGAGGAGAGGTAATCTTGCTACCTATACAGAAGGGGGGCGGCTGGTGACAGTGGCCTTGGACGGTAAAGAGTACAAATCCGGCCGTGCTTTCCAGTGCTGTAAAAGTACAATAAATCCATGTCTGCATGACTCTGACATCACATGTAAAGGTTTAGATTCAATTTCATGCTTACCACAACTTTTTCCTTGTGAGACCGGACTGTTGCCCCAAACCATTGTTTTGACTTGAATTCGAGTGCCTGTTTGGTTCCATTTAGCCTGGTGTGTCTGTTGCCTGCACAGGAGGAGGAACATTAGAACTCATTCAGACGCCATAAAAATAAAACATTTCATGCTAATTTGCGCTGCTGGACATGACTGGCTGGTCGCTGAGTTAAAGCTTCTCACCTAGCAAAACATTAAAATGCACTGGGGGACGTGAAACGTAAAAATGACTGTAACTTTAGACAGGCAGCAAACCAAACACGAGAACACCGCTGAGAATTGTAAAAAGCCCGAGCCTGGCATAAATACATGTCTACTAAAAACCGAAAATCCTCTTCATGCTAGAAAACATTAAAGGGGCGCTCTATGGCGAAAATTACGCTGTTCCATTATCTCCACCCTCAGTTACTTAATAGGGGCAGCATACATTTCACCATAGAGCTTGTGTTAAAAAAATAGCTCCTAACACCAATTCTTTTCTTCTACACAGCTGATCTGCATCGCTAAATCAGCTGTTCCTGACTCCAACAGCCAGTCAGTCTCTGCCACAGCTGATTTATAAGGTGGCTTACACACTGGTGCTGTTGCTTCTCACGTAACTATAATGTAACTAAATAAGCAGGCTGCTAATTAGTTAGTTACTTACCTAGCTAGTTACATTATAGTTACATACATGTGAGAAACAACAGCACAGCTCTGGTGTGTGAGCCACTTTAAATCAGCTGTGGCAAAGAGAGACAGAAGGCTGCTAGCAGTAAAGAGAGAGCAGGGAACAGCTAGCCCATCGCATCAGCACAGGAAAATAATTGGTGTTAGGGGCTATGTTTTTAACATAAGCTCTATGGTAAAAATTATGCTGTCCGTATTAAATAACATAGTTGCATAGTTACATAGTTATTTAAGTTGAAAAAAGACATACGTCCATCGAGTTCAACCAGTAACTGATAGTGGGGATAAAGGAACAGCATCATTTTCACCATAGTGCCCCAAAATTTCACTTTTTGCTGAGAGTAAGGCACTCACTGCTGTTCAGCCCTGTGCATTGCAGGAGTTAAAGGACATCTAGAAAACTCAGAATGACACCAGGTTTCTAGCATGTCGACCCAAGATTTTCCAGCATGTTCGATCGATGACTGCAGAGGGTCATCAGATCAGCGGAGAGGATCATTGGGAGACCCCTTCCCTATCTGGACCACCTCTACCACTCCAGGTTGTACTCCAGAGCATTAAAGATCACCAACGACCCCTCACACCCAGGCCATTGCTTCTTTAGTCAGCTCCCCTCGCGCCGGAGGCTCCGGTTTCGGTCCATCTTCACCAAGACCTCAAGACATAAATTCCCTCGGCTGTCAACCTTTTGAACTCTACCCACAAAATTGCCCATCCCCAGCCCACAATACGTGCACACACTGAAGCACTCTGCACATAGATGGCGCTCTAGCTTAAGTGGACTCTTTGGTTGTTTTTGTGTTGTAACTTATGCCACATTGTCTCTCTGCACCTGGTATTATGTTCTGTTCTGTATCTGTATCTATATCCTGTATCAGTACCCTGTACGTACCAAGCCCAATTCAGGGCACGACCCAGTCGTGCTTGGCGATAATAAAGATTCTGATTCTGATAAATGTTAATAAGTTTATATACGTTCTAATCATGTTAAAAATGATTTCAGCTAAAAGAGTTATCCTTTTTCTGCTACAGAAGGACAGTTTCTTTGATAGTTGTTCTTTAAGACAGAGCCTGACAGGCCTGACATTAGGGGAGGACAAGTGGGACATCAGTATGGGGCCCGAGGAGAGTCTGGGGCCCGAACAGTGGCATGCGCAGAATATCCTGAAGTCGGCCCTGGAGCCTGATAAGATAGGCTCTGTCTTTTATACTGGAGTTACTCTTTATTTGCAGCAGCTCCACTTTTCCATGTATTGTTCCCCACTTGCAACCTCCTCTGCCATGTCCAGCTGCCCTTTTGTGGAGCAGCTGCCCTAGGCCTGACCGTTGTGGCCTTGCCAGAAATCTGGCCCCATACAGCTGCAGAACTTCAATGATCTCAACAAACACTGGCCACAAATTCAAACAAGGAGGTGGATCCATGCCAAGATGCATGTACCTGACTTGGCACAGACTCTAACATTCCACACGTCTGAGCCATGTTACTATGGGACGCGTGTCTCTGGGGTGCACCTGAGCTCATTCAGAGGTAAGTATGGATATCCTTCACTCTCAGCCTCCTAGAGATCTGTGAGAAGGATATCTAGCCGGAAGAGATTAGAGCGGAGCTTTTCCAGCCAATCTCAAATCCCTGCATTAGATCAATTTCCAGACATCTGCAGAACGAAGGACTTTCCAAGTGTCCACACAGAGGTGGTCAGACTCGCTGTCCCCAAACCCCATCATTTACCGAGAATTAGCTCGACTTCAGCAGATGTTTCTGATTCCAAGCTAAGAAAGCCTATTATAACAACCTGCTATAAGATTTTTACTTGTTTATTTCACTTTGTTGTCTGATTTCCTAAATTGGTATATTCGGATTTGGTGCCGGTCCTTTTGGCGCCGGCGGGGCAGTCCAGGGACGTGTACTCAGATCTCAGCTATGTGACATTATTAATGCAGCCAGTTTTGTTGTTTCTCCCAACCCAATCTAGTCATACGGCAGCCAACCTGATCTCCAGTAACCAAAACCACCCTTCCCAACAAATGACCTAACCTCTAAATGACACTCGAAGCAAAAAAAAAACTAATGAAATAAACGATTGTATCTATCCTCCTTCTCCTAAAAATTACTTTTTAAGATATTCCATAGTTTTATTTTATGTTTAAATCTACTTTTTTAAGTTTTAACTGTTTTATTGTTTTTGCTCAATGACACATTCTTTGAAGTATGTCAGAGCTAAAATCTATGAACTAATGTCCCTTTTTATCTCTTTCCTGCTCTCAGAAGCCATTTTCTGCTAGGAAAGCGATTTATAGTTGAAATTTCTTATCAGTGAGGGTCACACTGTAGTCACTTCCTGTCTGAGTCAGGACTGAGTCAGCCACTTACATACCTGATATTTAACTCTTTCAGGCAGAGAAGGAAAAAAAAGGAACACAGCATAGTTATTAGTGTGCTTGGTACTGTACATACCCATGTCTATCTCATCACGTCACACGTGACTTTGGGTATCCTTTAATGTTATCTCCTGATGCCTAACCCTAACCTCCCCCCCCCCCCCCCCCCCTCATTGTTAATCCCTCCCTGACACCAATAAAAATTACCTCCCCCTTGCCTAACCCTTGAACGCAAACCTGTCAGTTCCTTAAGGCTTAGGAGACATCATTAGATATTTACCTCAGTGGAGGAAGGCCTCTGGAATGTTCATGTCCTCCTTGAGACCACCACTGGATGCCAAGACCTTCTGTAAATTCATGGCCGCCTCCTGTCCCTCGCCGCACTGTGCAAGCGCAGGCCACTTTACACCTGGCAGTAGGCACCATGCTACTGTGCAGTCGCAAGGTTTCCTGTGCAGTGCAGCAACACTCATTCATGGACAGGAACACACTTTTCGCTCAAAGCTCTTGTCGTAGAGGTTGAGGGCGGTTCCAGTGCTGGATTGGTGGAGGTGAGGGAGGCCTCTGAGTTGTCCTTTCCGACACTTTTTTCCCCTTCAGGTACACTTTAAGCTGATGCTGATGTTTGAATGCTGTTCTGCTACAGTTTTTAGTGTGGTAGTAGCTCCTATGCTGTAAATAATCTTTTAGAGCAAAGATGAATTGCTGAGTTTCATTCCGCTTTAAAGTGAATCTACCCCGAAACAAAAAAAAAAAGAGTTTCACTTACCTGGGGCTTCTACCAGTCCCCTGCAGCCGCCCTGTGCCCATGCTGTCATTAAACGATCCTCCAGTTTATTGCAGCCCCCAGGTGCACGCACCTCCTGATCGTGCTCCTGTGTACGGGAGCGCACTGCACATGCACAGTAGGAAAAAATCTCTACTGCACATGTGCAGAACGGTCCCAGTGGTGGGAGCATGATCAAAGATACGCCTGCGCATGCCCAGTGGCCCATCTACTCACCTTTCGGCCAGCCAGAATAGGGGCGCCGCTGGGGACTGGAGGGACACTTAATGACAGCGCGGGCACAGGGCAGCTGCAGGGGCGCTGGTAGAAGCCCCAGGTAAGTGAAACTTTTTTTTTGGTTTCAGTTCAGGTTCCCTTTAACTGGACTGTTGTCTGCACTATGGGGGTTACCTGTTCTTATAAAATGCCCAGGATTCCCCTCCACTCATTAGAACTGAACAAGTTACTCAGTAGGAGAGAGGACACCTTATCTACTACGGAAAACAGCTTTTAGTTAAAGCGTACCTTATTTGGGTAATAATAAAATGCTGTTATTAAGCTATGCAGGCCACGGCAGACACGGGCTGGGGTGCAAAACACGTCTTGTTCAGGTTTCAGTGCATTAGTCCCATAGACTGAAATATTAATCCAGCCTTCGAGTGATTATTTGTCACTGTCAGACTTACATCTTCAGATTTAAAAATAGCATCTCCCTGACATAAATAGTATGGATTAATGTAGTGCTGCTGTCTGGGCGAACTGTGTTTACTACAGAACGTGAGTTTACACTGTAACTATAGAATGGATTCCGGAGCTCGGGAGCGGGAGGTGGAAAGATACAGACACGTTATGTAAACTCCGCTAACATCTAAAAGCAAAGTTGGCACAGAAAACACTAAGTCCCCATACTCATTATGGATGTCCAGGCAGTGCAAGCTTCATAAGTCATTCCCATTCCCCAGCTTTTGTATTAATAAGATTGTACTGTATTTGTAACAGAACATGAACAACCTTAGGAAAGAAAGGAAACTACTCAGTGGCGTAGCTAAGGAGCTGTGGGCCCCGATGCAAGTTTTACAATGGGGCCCCCCAAGCACTCTATACATAGCAATTGATACGTTGCACCAAAACCTGCCAATGGCAACTACAGAGTCAGAGGTGCAAGGAAGGGATGGGAAACAGTTTGTTAATGATTACCACTATTCAAAGTATCTATAGAAGTGATTATTATGAGCACAGGACCAATAGAGAGCTAATACTGTAGTTGAGGGAGGGCCCTTTGGGGCCCCTCTGGCCCAAGGGCCCCGATGCGGTCGCTACCGCTGCACCCCCTATTGCTACGCCCCTGAAACTACTGACCAACAAGCAGAGGCGTAGCTAGAGATTAATGGGCCCAATAGCAGAATTTTGATGTGACCGTGAGACCTCGGCACTCATGAGCAATGCCACCTGCCCCTATCCTATGGGATATACTGTAAGTTGACCGGCCAATGTACATTCCTATGCAACCTACACTGCAAACAGTCTATGCCATAGACTCTATGGGTACTGAGCTAAAGTCAGAGCATGAAGCGAAACAGGAAAATAAATAATGAAAACATCAATTACCGCTTGGGCCTCATTTTGCACAAGGGCCCCATAGCAGCTGATATCACCAGTCACGCTGTCCCTCCAGGCTCTGCCACCAGTCACACTGTCCCTCCAGGCTCTGCCACCAGTCACACTGTCCCTCCAGGCTCTGCCACCAGTCACACTGTCCCTCCAGGCTCTGCCACCAGTCACACTGTCCCTCCAGGCTCTACCACCAGTCACACTGTCCCTCCAGGCTCTGCCACTAGTCACACTGTCCCTCCAGGCTCTGCCACCTGTCACTGTCCCTCCAGGCTCTGCCACCAGTCACACTGTCCCACCAGGCTCTGCCATCAGTCACACTGTCCCTCCAGGCTCTGCCATCAGTCACACCGTCCCTCCAGGCTCTGCCACCAGTCACACTGTCCCTCCAGGCTCTGCCACCTGTCACTGTCCCTCCAGGCTCTGCCACCAGTCACACTGTCCCACCAGGCTCTGCCACCTGTCACTGTCCCTCCAGGCTCTGCCACCAGTCACACCGTCCCTCCAGGCTCTGCTATCAGTCACACTGTCCCTCCAGGCTCTGCCACTAGTCACACTGTCACTCCAGGCTCTGCCACCAGTCACACTGTCCCTCCAGGCTCTGCCACCTGTCACTGTCCCTCCAGGCTCTGCCACCAGTCACACTGTCCCACCAGGCTCTGCCACCTGTCACTGTCCCTCCAGGCTCTGCCACCAGTCACACCGTCCCTCCAGGCTCTGCTATCAGTCACACTGTCCCTCCAGGCTCTGCCACCAGTAACACTGTCCCTCCAGGCTCTGCCACCTGTCACTGTCCCTCCAGGCTCTGCCACCAGTCACACTGTCCCTCCAGGCTCTGCCACCTGTCACTGTCCCTCCAGGCTCTGCCACCAGTCACACCGTCCCTCCAGGCTCTGCTATCAGTCACACTGTCCCTCCAGGCTCTGCCACCAGTCACACTGTCCCTCCAGGCTCTACCACCAGTCACACTGTCCCTCCAGGCTCTGCCATCAGTCACACCGTCCCTCCAGGCTCTGCCACTAGTCACACTGTCCCTCCAGGCTCTGCCATCAGTCACACCGTCCCTCCAGGCTCTGCCACTAGTCACACTGTCACTCCAGGCTCTGCCACCAGTCACACTGTCCCTCCAGGCTCTGCCACCTGTCACTGTCCCTCCAGGCTCTGCCACCAGTAACACTGTCCCTCCAGGCTCTGCCACCTGTCACTGTCCCTCCAGGCTCTGCCACCAGTCACACTGTCCCTCCAGGCTCTGCCACCTGTCACTGTCCCTCCAGGCTCTGCCACCAGTCACACCGTCCCTCCAGGCTCTGCTATCAGTCACACTGTCCCTCCAGGCTCTGCCACCAGTCACACTGTCCCTCCAGGCTCTGCCACTAGTCACACTGTCCCTCCAGACTCTGCCACCAGTCATACTGTCCTTCCAGGCTCTGCCACCAGTCACACTGTCCCTCCAGGCTCTGCCACCAGTCACGCTGTCCCTCCAGGCTCTGCCATCAGTCACTCTGTCCCTCCAGGCTCTGCCACTAGTCACACTGTCCCTCCAGACTCTGCCACCAGTCATACTGTCCTTCCAGGCTCTGCCACCAGTCACACTGTCCCTCCAGGCTCTGCCACCAGTCGCACTGTCCCTCCAGGCTCTGCCACCAGTCACACTGTCCCTCCAGGCTCTACCACCAGTCACACTGTCCCTCCAGGCTCTGCTATCAGTCACACTGTCCCTCCAGGCTCTACCACCAGTCACACTTTCCCTCCAGGCTCTGCCACCAGTCACACTGTCCCTCCAGGCTCTACCACCAGTCACACTTTCCCTCCAGGCTCTGCCACCAGTCACACTATCCCACCAGGCTCTGCCATCAGTCACACTGTCCCTCCAGGCTCTGCCACCAGTCACACCGTCCCTCCAGGCTCTGCCATCAGTCACACTGTCCCTCCAGGCTCTACCACCAGTCACACCGTCCCTCCAGACTCTGCCACCAGTCACACTGTCCCTCCAGACTCTGCCACCAGTCACACCGTCCCTCCAGGCTCTGCCACCAGTCACACTGTCCCTCCAGGCTCTGCCACCAGTCACACTGTCCCTCCAGGCTCTACCACCAGTCACACTGTCCCTCCAGGCTCTGCCATCAGTCACACCGTCCCTCCAGGCTCTGCCACTAGTCACACTATCCCTCCAGGCTCTGCCATCAGTCACACCGTCCCTCCAGGCTCTGCCACTAGTCACACTGTCACTCCAGGCTCTGCCACCAGTCACACTGTCCCTCCAGGCTCTGCCACCTGTCACTGTCCCTCCAGGCTCTGCCACCAGTCACACTGTCCCTCCAGGCTCTGCCACCTGTCACTATCCCTCCAGGCTCTGCCACCAGTCACACTGTCCCTCCAGGCTCTGCCACCTGTCACTGTCCCTCCAGGCTCTGCCACCAGTCACACTGTCCCTCCAGGCTCTGCCACCAGTCACACCGTCCCTCCAGGCTCTGCTATCAGTCACACTGTCCCTCCAGGCTCTGCCACCAGTCACACTGTCCCTCCAGGCTCTGCCACTAGTCACACTGTCCCTCCAGACTCTGCCACCAGTCATACTGTCCTTCCAGGCTCTGCCACCAGTCACACTGTCCCTCCAGGCTCTGCCACCAGTCACGCTGTCCCTCCAGGCTCTGCCATCAGTCACTCTGTCCCTCCAGGCTCTGCCACTAGTCACACTGTCCCTCCAGACTCTGCCACCAGTCATACTGTCCTTCCAGGCTCTGCCACCAGTCACACTGTCCCTCCAGGCTCTGCCACCAGTCGCACTGTCCCTCCAGGCTCTGCCACCAGTCACACTGTCCCTCCAGGCTCTACCACCAGTCACACTGTCCCTCCAGGCTCTGCCATCAGTCACACTGTCCCTCCAGGCTCTACCACCAGTCACACTTTCCCTCCAGGCTCTGCCACCAGTCACACTGTCCCTCCAGGCTCTACCACCAGTCACACTTTCCCTCCAGGCTCTGCCACCAGTCACACTATCCCACCAGGCTCTGCCATCAGTCACACTGTCCCTCCAGGCTCTGCCACCAGTCACACCGTCCCTCCAGGCTCTGCCATCAGTCACACCGTCCCTCCAGGCTCTACCACCAGTCACACCGTCCCTCCAGACTCTGCCACCAGTCACACCGTCCCTCCAGACTCTGCCACCAGTCACACCGTCCCTCCAGGCTCTGCCATCAGTCACACTGTCCCTCCAGGCTCTACCACCAGTCACACTTTCCCTCCAGGCTCTGCCACCAGTCACACTGTCCCTCCAGGCTCTACCACCAGTCACACTTTCCCTCCAGGCTCTGCCACCAGTCACACTATCCCACCAGGCTCTGCCATCAGTCACACTGTCCCTCCAGGCTCTGCCACCAGTCACACCGTCCCTCCAGGCTCTGCCATCAGTCACACTGTCCCTCCAGGCTCTACCACCAGTCACACCGTCCCTCCAGGCTCTGCCACCAGTCACACCGTCCCTCCAGACTCTGCCACCAGTCACACTGTCCCTCCAGGCTCTGCTATTAGTCACCTATTAGTCACACTGTCCCTCCAGGCTCTGCCACCAGTCACACCGTCCCTCCAGGCTCTGCCATCAGTCACTCTGTCCCTCCAGGCTCTGCCACCAGTCACACTTTCCCTCCAGGCTCTGCCATCAGTCACACTTTCCCTCCAGGCTCTGCCATCAGTCACACTGTCGCTCCAGGCTCTGCCATCAGTCACACTGTTGCTCCAGGCTCTGCCACCAGTCACACTGTCCTTCCAGGCTCTGCCACCAGTCACACTGTCCCTCCAGGCTCTGCCACCAGTCACACTTTCCCTCCAGGCTCTGCCATCAGTCACACTGTCCCTCCAGGCTCTGCCACCAGTCACACTTTCCCTCCAGGCTCTGCCATCAGTCACACTGTCCCTCCAGGCTCTGCCATCAGTCACACTTTCCCTCCAGGCTCTGCCATCAGTCACACTTTCCCTCCAGGCTCTGCCATCAGTCACACTTTCCCTCCAGGCTCTGCCACCAGTCACACCGTCCCTCCAGGCTCTGCCATCAGTCACTCTGTCCCTCCAGGCCCTGCCACCAGTCACACTTTCCCTCCAGGCTCTGCCATCAGTCACACTTTCCCTCCAGGCTCTGCCATCAGTCACACTGTCGCTCCAGGCTCTGCCATCAGTCACACTGTTGCTCCAGGCTCTGCCACCAGTCACACTGTCCTTCCAGGCTCTGCCACCAGTCACACTTTCCCTCCAGGCTCTGCCATCAGTCACACTGTCCCTCCAGGCTCTGCCACCAGTCACACTTTCCCTCCAGGCTCTGCCACCAGTCACACTGTCCCTCCAGGCTCTGCCACCAGTCACACTTTCCCTCCAGGCTCTGCCACCAGTCACACTATCCCACCAGGCTCTGCCACCAGTCACACTGTCCCTCCAGGCTCTGCCACCAGTCACACCGTCCCTCCAGGCTCTGCCATCAGTCACACTGTCCCTCCAGGCTCTACCACCAGTCACACCGTCCCTCCAGACTCTGCCACCAGTCACACTGTCCTTCCAGGCTCTGCCATCAGTCACACTGTCCCTCCAGGCTCTACCACCAGTCACACCGTCCCTCCAGACTCTGCCACCAGTCACACTTTCCCTCCAGGCTCTGCCATCAGTCACACTTTCCCTCCAGGCTCTGCCATCAGTCACACTGTCCCTCCAGGCTCTGCTATTAGTCACACTGTTGCTCCAGGCTCTGCCACCAGTCACACTGTCCCTCCAGGCTCTGCCACCAGTCACACTGTCCCTCCAGACTCTGCCACTAGTCACACCGTCCCTCCAGGCTCTGCCATCAGTCACACTGTCCCTCCAGGCTCTGCCACCAGTCACACTGTCCTTCCAGGCTCTGCTATTAGTCACACTGTCCCTCCAGGCTCTGCTACCAGTCACACTGTCCCTCCAGGCTCTGCCACCAGTCACACTGTCCCTCCAGGCTCTGCCACCAGTCACATTGCCCCTCCAGGCTCTACCACCAGTCACACTGTCCCTCCAGACTCTGCCACCAGTCACACTGTTGCTCCAGGCTCTGCCACCAGTCACACTGTCCCTCCAGGCTCTGCCACCAGTCACACTGTCCCTCCAGGCTCTGCCACCAGTCACACTGTCCCTCCAGACTCTGCCACCAGTCACACCGCCCCTCCAGGCTCTGCCATCAGTCACACTGTCCCTCCAGGCTCTGCCACCAGTCACACTGTCCTTCCAGGCTCTGCTATTAGTCACACTGTCCCTCCAGGCTCTGCCACCAGTCACACTGTCCCACCAGGCTCTGCCACCAGTCACACTGTCCCTCCAGACTCTGCCACCAGTCACACCGTCCCTCCAGACTCTGCCACCAGTCATACTGTCACACTGGGAAAGCACAGGAAAAGGATGGGTCCACTAACACCACCAGGGGAGGGATGGGGGAAGCCACTAGACCACCGGGGAAGCTTTATTAGGGAGGGGGGAAAACCATTAGACACCAGAGAGGCTTTATTGGTGAAGGGAGAAGCCACTTGACACCAGGGAAGCTTCGTTGGGGAGTGGGGGGGGGGGGGGCAACTAGATTGGGAAGGGGGAAAACCACTAGACACCAGGGAAGCTTCATTGGGAACAGGGGAAACAACTAGACACCGGGGAAGCTTTATTGGGGAGGGGGAACCACTAGACGTCAGGGAAACTTTATTGTAAAGGGGTGGGGGGAACCACTAGACACCAGGGAACTTTATTAGTGGCTCATCACATGTACAGTTGGGGTATGGCTAAAGGTATGGTGGGGCCTTAGTGTCCCTTTTCCCCAGCTTTAAAAGTTGGGAGGTATGTACTTCTACTTGGTAAATAGCAACCACATGGGGAGCGCCAATACACGTGTATGCCAACCAACCACCGGTGGCAGGACGCTCACCCTGTTTAATTCCTGGTTTCCTCTCTCATACACTGCAATGGTATACAATCCAAACAACAGCACCTTACCTCCCTCCTTGTTACATCTGTGGCCGGCCATAGAGCAATCATCTCATCACCAACAGAAATAAAGATCCTACTACCTCTAGAAACATATGAAATATTGGTCACAAGGGGACTGATGCTTAAACTGTATGTTTTTTTCTTTTAAATAAGTTTTATGGTTTTCAGGCAGCTGTGAAGGCATGCTGGTAATTGTAGTACGGCAGCATCTGGAGAGCTGCAGGTTGTCTACCTCTGCTCTCATAGAAGTGCCATATAGATCTTACACATGGTCCTGTAAAGGGAACCATATGGCTAAGAGCAAAGGACAATTACAAAGGATACCAACTTCCCAAGCCCTAATATAAAGCAGACGGCCTCCTCCCTCACTCTTCTGTGATGTGATTTCCCACGTGCTGCAGCCAGCGATGTGTCCCACGTGTCATCGCTGATGGACTTCTCACTGGCAGCACAAGGGCCAAAGCTGCTCACATGTATCTGTCTGCTGTGCTGCTCCCTGCAACCAGCAGCACAGGCTCTGAGCATGCAGCCATCATCCCAGGGAAAGCTTAAAGGATACCCGAGGTGACATGTGACATGATGAGATAGACATGTGTATGTACAGTGCCAAGCACACAAATAACTATGCTGTGTTCCTCTTTTTCTTTCTCTACCTGAAAGAGTTAAATATCAGGTATGTAAGTGGCTGACTCAGTCCTGACTCAGACAGGAAGTGACTACAGTGTGACCCTCACCGATAAGAAATTCCAACTATAAAACACTTTCCTAGCAGAAAATGACTACTGAGAGCAAGAACGAGATAAAAAGGGGAATTTCTTATTGGTGAGGGTCACACTGTAGTCACTTTCTGTCTGAGTCAGGACTGAGTCAGCCACTTACATACCAGATATTTAACTCTTTCAGGCAGAGAAAGAAAAAAAGGAACACAGCATAGTTATTTGTGTGCTAGGCACTGTACATACCCATGTCTATCTCACCATGTCACATGTCACCTCGGGTATCCTTTAAAGGAGTACTAAAGCAAAAAAAGAAAGCAGTTAAAGGACAAAAATAAACTAATGAAATAAACAATTGTATCTATCTTCCTTCTCCTAAAAATGACTTTTTAAGATATTCACAGTTTGATTTTATGTTTAAATCTACTTTTTAAGTTTAAACTGTTTTATTGCTTTTGCTCAATGACACATTCATTGAAGTATGCCAGAGCTAAAATCCATGAACTACTGACCCTTTTTATCTCTTTCCTGCTCTCAGAAGCTATTTTCTGCTAGGAAAGTGTTTTATAGTTGGAATTTCTTATCAGTGAGGGTCACACTGCAGTCACTTCCTGTCTGAGTCAGGACTGAGTCAGCCACTTACATACCTGATATTTAACTCTTTCAGGCAGAGAAAGAAAAAAAGGAACACATCATAGTTATTTGTGTGCTAGGCACTGTACATACACATGTCTATCTCATCATGTCATATGTCACTTCGGGTATTCTTTTAAAAGCTGACAGAACCGACAGGTTCTGGACTAGTCCATCTCCTCATGGGGGATTCTCAGGGTTTTCTTTGTTTTCAAAAGTATTCCCTGAACGGCAGTTTAACTGCCAAAATAGTAAACTACCAGCCAGCCTCCCTACTCACTTGCACACTATTTTGTCAGTTAGACTTAGCAACTGCCGTTCAGGGAATGCTTATGAAAACTAAGGGCCCATTTCCATTGGCAAAAGTGATGCGATGCAGCCGGCGCCCGCGTCACTTCCGCATCTCCCACTGCGGAAGTCAATTGAAGAGCTGGGACGCGGCTGCGGCCTGATGCGCATGCTGCAGATTCTCGGATCGCTCCGCACAACATGTACGCAGTGGAAACTCTTCCATTGCCGTGCGGTGCGGCGGATTTGAAGTGAGCACCAGCGTACGGGAGCGGAGCGCGGCCATACGGGAGTCACAGAGAGGGAACGGGACGCCAATTGTACGCCGAGACCGGACGCTTATACAGACCCCGCTGTTGGTCCACTGATGTGCACTTTATACAAGATAGCATTTGGTGCGCAGGTGTTTTACATATGTAGAAGGTGTTATGCTATGCTGATTTTATATTTTTACATGGACGGATTTTCTATGGATGGAAGTTTTTACTGAATTATTAAAAGAAGCCGAAAACAGTGATTGCCAGTGAGGTTATTGAACAAAAGCGATAGATCCACCTGTGTTTTGAGGTGGCCAGCATCTGGGAGCGTCTGATAAAGTGGAGAACGCAATTCAACTATATTGACAACAGAAAACTGTACGGTGTGTACCTAGCATTAAGGGGCCCATACACTGGTCGATTTCAGCCATTGATCGATCGATTCTATAGAATCAATGGATCAATCATAAATCGATTCTTTCAAATCTATCAATGGATGAATTTGTGTCCGATTTCGATCGATTTCGATGGATTTGATCTATCTGACATAATGGAAAATCTAGGTCGATCTGCTGCTGGCAGCAGATTGATGGCCCATAGAGTTGCATTGCATCTAATGGTCCAATAATGCATTTAGATAGATTTCATTCTGAAGTCTATTGGAAATCTGTTCCTAGTGTGTGGCGCACATCAGATAGATTCCTGTCAGATTAGACTTGACAGACATCTGACAGAAATCTATCTGATGGTCGAATCTGCTGCAAATCTATAAATGTATGGCCACCTTTACTCACATATTTGTGGCCTGAATCCCATATTTGTAATCTGTTATCTGCATATCCCCCTCATCAGTGTGCTCTCTGTAACCTATTCTATTCCTGCCTGTGACTACATCAGACCAGGGCCCTGATCCAATTAACATGTCTCCAGAGTTATTCATCCTATCTACAGAAATGCCTCGTCCACATCTAGCAAGTGAAAAATACTATAAGTAGGTAAGAAAACAAATGGCTTGAGATCATTGGGGGCAACCTATTGTACATAGCTTTTGCTAGCTGGGGACTGAAAAATAATTTATTGATGAAGGTGTGAAAACCTCTCCAGTCAGAAAATGCAGGAGGACAGTGAATGGAATCAGGATGTAATAATAGATCCCAGATATGGGATTAAGATCACAGATAACTAATGATGAAACACACAAAAGTGCAGAGAATGGAGATCAGTGCAGGAAGCAGGGGAAATACGAGACAGGTCATTTCAGCGCACGTTCCTCCCCGCACTGCGTCTGACCGGGGTGCCACCATAGACATAATGTCTATGGTCGGTCAGCGGAGTAATGCATGGTACACACAGTGCAATTTTCTGTCAGATTGACGGCCGAATTAATTTTTTCTGACAGGTCCAATCTTATTTTCGATCGTTTTTCTGAGCGATTTTGTATAGAAGTGATTGGAAAATTGATAAGAGAAACTATTGGAAATCAATCAGACTTGTCAGAAATAATCAAATGGACCTGTCTATCTGACCGCAAATTGCATGGTGTGTACTAGTAATGGTCAAGTAGATGCAAATCAATGTAAATGTTTATGCAAATGTATGCAGCTTGAAAATGAACCAATCAAATTTCACCTCAGCAGGATTTGATTGGTTCATTTTCAAGCTGCACAAATTTGCATAAAAATGTGCATACATTTGCATCAACTCAACATTATTTGCATCCCCTTGACCATCACTAGTGTGTACCAGACATAATTCGGGTGCCGCCGATGGCCAGACTCCAAATTATTTCTTCCTCCGAGTTGCTATGACTCTGAGGGGCGAACAGTAATTAACACCGCCCGGTATTTCAGCGACAGCAGGGAGAGCCGTCATTCAGGCTCACCCTGCGCCAGAGTGAGCGGGCGGCAGGAGGCCATGTACGTGGGAAAGCAGCTACAGCAGCAGTAAGCAGTATGGCAGTGCTGTATACGGTGGAGTGCCAACATATTACACAGCACTGTACAATAATTAAGGGCACAGAAGACAACCCTGCACACGTGACAAGTACACACTATGGCAAAGGAATAGAAGAGGACCTGTCCAATCTAGCTTAGAATCAGTTACTGCCTGCGGAAGGATTTTACGTTTTGCCCACAAATAAGCATTAAGGATACTTTTATTGATCGGCCATGCCAGAAAAATGAGATCAGGTGTGTGGTGATGGATGGAGAGGTCTGCATTCTATTTCTAGGAATAGATTTTTGAGATAAGCCATTCAGTTAGATCATTTCATGCATGATCGACATAATATCATCTCCACGCCACTCCCTGCAAACCCTCCACTGCTGCCAGCCCCGGGCCTAAAGCTCTGCTTGCATATCGGTGATCTGAGGATCAGGGTTAGCGAAAGGGTCAGGTGCAGGACAAAGGGGAAGGTTAGTATTAGGTACAGGAGGAAGAATAAGGGCTATGTATGTTAGGTACATAAGAAAGGGTAATGGTAATGTTAGGTACAGGAGGAAGGGAATGTGTAGTGTTAGGTACTGGAGGAAGGATAAGGGTCATGTTAGATACAGGAGGAAGTGGAATGTGTAGTGTTAGGTACAGGAGGAAGGATAAGGGTCATGTTAGATACAGGAGGAAGGATAAGGGTTATGTTAGGTACAGGAGGAAGGATAAGGATCATGTTAGGTACAGGAGGAAGTGGAATGTGTAGTGTTAGGTACTGGTGGAAGGATAAGGGTCATGTTAGATACAGGAGGAAGTGGAATGTGTAGTGTTAGGTACTGGAGGAAGGATAAGGGTCATGTTAGATACAGGAGGAAGGATAAGGGTTATGTTAGGTACAGGAGGAAGGATAAGGATCATGTTAGGTACAGGAGGAAGTGGAATGTGTAGTGTTAGGTACAGGAGGAAGGATAAGGGTCCTGTTAGGTACAGGAGGAAGGGAATGTGAACTGTTAGGTACAGGAGGAAGGATAAGGATCATGTTAGGTACAGGAGGAAGTGGAATGTGTAGTGTTAGGTACTGGAGGAAGGATAAGGGTCATGTTAGATACAGGAGGAAGGATAAGGGTTATGTTAGGTACTGGAGGAAGGATAAGGGTTATGTTAGGTACAGGAGGAAGGAAATGTGTAGTGTTAGGTACTGGAGGAAGGATAAGGGTCCTGTTAGGTTCAGGAGGAAGGGAATGTGTAGTGTTAGGTACTGGAGGAAGGATAAGGGTCCTGTTAGGTACAGGAGGAAGTAGAATGTGTAGTGTTAGGTACTGGAGGAAGGATAAGGGTCATGTTAGGTACAGGAGGAAGGGAATGTGAACTGTTAGGTACTGGAGGAAGGATAAGGGTCCTGTTAGGTACAGGAGGAAGGGAATGTGTAGTGTTAGGTACTGGAGGAAGGATAAGGGTCCTGTTAGGTACAGGAGGAAGTAGAATGTGTAGTGTTAGGTACAGGAGGAAGGATAAGGGTCCTGTTAGGTACAGGAGGAAGTAGAATGTGTAGTGTTAGGTACTGGAGGAAGGATAAGGGTCCTGTTAGGTACAGGAGGAAGGGAATGTGTAGTGTTAGGTACTGGAGGAAGGATAAGGGTCCTGTTAGGTACAGGAGGAAGGGAATGTGTAGTGTTAGGTACTGGAGGAAGGATAAGGGTCCTGTTAGGTACAGGAGGAAGGGAATGTGTAGTGTTAGGTACTGGAGGAAGGATAAGGGTCCTGTTAGGTACAGGAGGAAGGGAATGTGTAGTGTTAGGTACTGGAGGAAGGATAAGGGTCCTGTTAGGTACAGGAGGAAGTAGAATGTGTAGTATTAGGTACTGGAGGAAGGATGAGGGTTATGTTAGGTACAGGAGAAAAGATAAGGGTCATGATAGTTACATAAGAGAAGGATAATAATTAGGTACAAGAGAAGGGGGAAGGGTAGTGTTGGGTACAGGAGGAAGAATAAGAGTCATGTTAGGTGCATAAGAAAGGGTAAGGGTAATGTTAGGTGCAGGTGAAAGGGAATGTGTAGTGTTAGGTACCCTTACCCTTCCTCCTGTACCTAACACTACACATTCCCTTTCTCCTGCACCTAACCTAAAGGGTCATGTTAAGTACATAAAAGAAGCATAATAATTAGGTACAGGAGAAAGGGGAAGGGTAGTGTTTGGTATATGATAAAGGAGGAAGGGTAGTGTTAAGAATAGTAGAACAAAGAAGGTTAGTGTTAGGCATAGGAGTCTTTATGTTTTCCTAAATAATACATGTGTGGTTTATTTATTGCATTGCTGAGTATAATAATACTCTCATTTGAATATTGTAATGTGAAGTCAGACAGGATAGAAGTTTGGCAGCTGTCTGCAGACTGGGAAGCGTGCCATGATCTATAATTGCAGAGAGAGAGAAGCGAGCGGACTTCTATTACACGTCCCTCATAAGTGAGCGTCTATAAATAGCTCACTAGTAATGTGCAGTATTCCAGGCAGAGGTAAGAGCGCACATCTGGCTGGTGGAGGGCTGATCTCTGACATAACTCTACGGAACATGGCAGGAATCTTACATAAACTGTCAGTAAGCGTGAGAGAGCAATGCTCTATAAAATACTAGAATCTATTTATCTCACGCTGACATCATGTTTATCATCACAGGAATGTTATATAATATCAATCCACCTTCAAATATACTTTTCATAGGGATAGCTTAGTGAGAAGTGTTCCCACACCGGCCTCTCAGGCTGGCCATACACGGTTTCATTTTTCAAATCGATTCACAGTCAATTTGAACGTTTTGATCAAATCTGCTGGTGATCTATTATCCCAACATGCTAAAGGAGACTGGAGGTGGTGCCCTTAATGATTCTTAAAGTGAACCTCCAGACTATCTACTCAGCAGAACTGAAAAGGCTTGGTGTTTCTTTAACAGTTTCACAGCATCAGAACTTTGTTTTTCTTACCAAAGCAAAAAAAAAAAAAAGAGTAAAAAAAAAGCTGTGCATGAGCAGCCTCATTCTACTGAGCATGCTCGGTTCTCACTAGCGCATGCCCAGTCCAGACGCGCCCATACACGGCCAGGAGCGTGGCCAGAAGATGAAGAGGGAGCCAGTTCTGGAATGGTGGGCTGTACGATGATCTGAGAAGCCTCTGGACCATACTTATAATTATACACAGGGCTGCGCTGCCTATATTACATACACTTTCACCAATATATTTTTATCAACCAGTTCATTGCAATCACAATTAGACCTGCAAAAAATGCCCTGTTATAAAAGTGGTGGGATCGCTATTGCACTGTTCCAAATAAATATAATGTCAAAAGGCTGAATCGCGCTCTCCACTCTGTTGGATGCTTCCTGTAAAATACAAAAAAGAGAACTCCACATAACGTAACTCTGTATCAACAAATCCACAGGCACCCGTGTCATAGTGATTAGTGCAACACTCGTGGGCACACAACTCGTTTCACACTCTCAGTTTATTTCGCTCACCAGACGCTGGCCACCTCAAATAACAGGTGGATCTATCGTTTGTTTCAATAACCTCACTGACAATCTCTCTTTTCAACTTGTCTTTAAGATCACGGTAAAAATCCAATCCATAGAAAATATAAAATCAAACATAGCGTAAAACCTTTTAAACAAGTAAAAGAACCTGCGCAACAAATGCACACTCACATATATTGTCTTGTATATATTGCACATCAATGGACCAACAGCGGGGTCTGCTCAAGCATCTGGCCTGGTTCCGTCTCGTCGCGGTGGAGAGCCCGAGGAAGGTTAATAGTTTATTTTAGACAGAGGTTAAATGATCATCCAGAAAAGGATGAAGATGAAATGGGGCCCAAGGCAAGATAGCAGTTTTTGCCCACCGCTGATGGTCACCTGACTTTTTAGTTAGATTTGGTGGGGGCAGCATCCAGCATCCTAGACTTTCTGCCGGCCCTAAACAACTGCCTAGGTTTGCCTTGTGGATGATCCAGCTCTGCAGTCATTGACCCTGTAATGATCTTGCTACCAAACAACCCCATCGTAACCTGGCTGCCCCTCTTCCTCTAACCTTTTTGCAGAGAAAAAAAGAGGGGGACACCGAGAGCCCACTATAGCGTAGTACGTATTAGTGGTGAGAGAATACTGTATGTAAAGTAAATAGAGTAATACTCACAAACCAGGGTAACCCCTTAGGCAACCACTGAATAAGCAGGTGGGGAGAACGAACCTGTCCCCACTCAGGATTAAAGAAGTCGCTCTCTGTAGGTGGGATTGGGAAGAAATATAGGAGAATTTCCGCCCTTCCACCAAGGGTGGAATGATACAGTATCAAAAAGAGCAGAGGCGCCAACAGGATAAAATAAGATAACATTTTTAAAACATGGAAGTGGTGGGGGTGGACCCTTACCCACTCCAAAGGACACGACAAAGGGAGCGTGTTAAGATATAACACAAAGATTTATTTATACACTCCACAAAGGTTTGCAACGCGTTTCATGGGCGTGACCCCGCTTCATCAGGCAGTAAGGGGAGGAGTATACAGCTGTGGGTCAGAGACAAACGGATTTTACACAAGGTAAAAGACACATAGGTCATAAAACATAAAAATAATAATACATAATCACCAGTACACATTATGAACATGATTTTTGCAGAGAACTAAGAGGCATGAGAAGCGATTGGCTGGTGGTTTCATTCTCCAGCATAGAGTAAAACCTGAACACACAGTTTAGAGAGCTCATTAGCGCTGTATATTGTAGCAGTTGTTGGACTGCAGTCACTGTTAGCTGAAGAGGTGTGAAGGACAATGCACAGGTACAGTACACCGATCAGGCTAAACAACGCGGCTTTTACAAGGTGTGTAAGCAGGATACGGCGTTTCCCTGCGGTCTGCGGCACTCACATGCTAGTGGAAAGCGGGGGTCAGCTGTGGGTAAGCAGCTTCCAGCCCGGAGGCAAGTTACACCGTATTCCTAGGCCGGGCCTCACATGTAAACAGCTTCTCCAGAGGTCCAGCCGTATGAGGCTGCTCATGTGCTAGCACCGCATGCTGCCAATTACACAGACGTCACATCGTTATACTTACAGTGACAGTCACTATTTACATCACTGATTTATGTCATTCCGGTGTACAGTGCTAAGGACTTCGCAGCATATTATAGTGGAGGCAGATGATTCTAATCAGCAAGCTATCCTTGAGGCTGGTTTCACACTGTAAACCGGCGTTAGTGGAGCGTCGCGCCTGCCGCACCGTCAAAAACAGGTCTTCAGGGAACACCGCGTTAGTACCTTGTCTGGCTACCAGCCAAGCATGAAGTGACATACGCATGCGCGCCATGACGTCGCAACGTCGTTTTAGAAAAACCTGCGTCACCACAGAGCAACATGACTTCCGGCCCGACGCAGATCGCTGCAGGTCGATGCAGATCACGCATGGTAATGTAGTTCTGCGCTAGCGTTAGATTGGGCACTTCCAGTGCAGCGAACCGCAACATGGGAAGAATGAACTTCTCCATAGGGACTCAATAGGCTGCGGTAGCAGTACATCGATTTGCCGCACTGCACTGTGCCAGTGAAAGGGCCCTAAGATGGACCTGAACTCTTGCACGGAACAGAAGGAAAACAGAGAGAAATGCACCCTGTATGTGTTTAGAGAGTTTAGCCTGTTTAATTCCCCCTCATCTGTGATTAATCACATCTGTAATTTGATCTCTCAGCTGTGTCAGCTGGCTGCTTCAGCAGAGCAGCTAATCTGTAAACACAGGATGTTAACCCTATGTCTGCTTTCATGAATACAGGAAGTAGACACACTGGAGATTTACAGCAGGATTTGTATCGGCTGTAACAAAGAAATGTTTTTCTTTAAAGGTAATTATGCTGTTGCTTATCTTTTAGAGCAGAGAGGAAGTTCTGAGTTCAGGTACGCTTTAACGCCTGGAACCCAATTGAGCGTTTTTGGCAGTGTTTTTGGATCGCCAACAAAAAGTGCTTTGCCAAAGCAAGGTTATTGAGGAGGACCCATGTGAGCGATTATGATTAGGGCAAATCCCAATTGCGGGTCCTGCAGCCTTTTGGGGAGCGACTGCGGTCCAATACAAAACATGTGAGCGCTCCCAGATCATTATTTTGCAATGATTTGGGGGGGGGGGGTCTATTGCTTTTTCTAATAAAGTTTAATATACTTACCAGGTGTTCTTATAGCCCCGCCCCCTAGCACAAGACATCACAGATGAGAAGCACCTATGACCTCTTGTGCTAGAGGGCGGGGCTACGGGCTGGAAGCTGGACACCCGGCATGTGTATTAAACTTTATTCACACTGATAACCGTGAATCACATTGCCAATCACTCCAGGGATTGCTGCACAAAGCATTTGAGCGATTGGAAAGAGCAGCAGTGAACCTCAGCGGCTCCATAGGCACGTTTCGGCTAAGAAACCCAGTTGTAATTGCACTGCAGTCACGTTTTTGCTATTTCCATTACTGTGACTTGAGATCGGGTGTAAGTATTGCGGTGCGTTTGCAAATGGACAGGAGAAAACATTTTTTAGTTGAATTGGCAAATCGCCCTAAAATCACATAGTGGCGCGATTGCTATGTGATATTCCTCCAATCCTATACCTAGGAGCACAAACGCAGCAAAAGAACGTCTGTCCGGCGATTGCGATCCAGAAACAAAATGACTCTCACAAGTGGAAAAACAGCACAGGCGTAACCTATAGAGCCAGTGTCCTCAAACAGCAGTTACAGACCAAAAACGTTACTTTGCAATTATTATTATTTAGTATTTATATAGCGCTGACATCTTCCGCAGCTTTGTGCAGAGTATATAGTCATGTCACTAACTGTCCCTCAGAGGAGCTCACAATCTAATTCCTACCATAGTCATATGTTTATATCAGTAGTGCATGTATTGTGGTCTAGTGTCAATTTAGGGGGAAGCCAATTAAGTTTTTGAGATGTGTGAGGAAACCAAAGTGCCCGGAGGAAACCCACGCAGACACGGGTAGAACATACACACTCCATGCAGATAGTGGATTGGCTGGGAATTGAACCAGGGACCAAGCGCTGCAAGGCGAGAGCGCTAACCACTATGCCACTGTGCTGCCCA
The DNA here is from genome assembly GCF_040937935.1 of Hyperolius riggenbachi. Classification (NCBI taxonomy): domain Eukaryota; kingdom Metazoa; phylum Chordata; class Amphibia; order Anura; family Hyperoliidae; genus Hyperolius; species Hyperolius riggenbachi. The sequence goes on along the minus strand of NC_090650.1, from coordinate 38,083,961 downwards.
CAATTGCAGTGGGGACTGTATATATACTGTCTGTGGCCCCTATCATTTTCTGTTCTGAGTGGAACAGGATAAATGCCCCCAGCAGGATCAAAGAAACAGGGGATGTAATTAGGCTCCTCCCCCCACCCTTGGAGAAAACTTTGAGGCAGAGCAGGATTATTCACCATGCAACCTAAGCAGATGCTTGGGGAGTAATGGATGTGAAGGGGCCCACCTACCACATTCTTTGACCTCTCTTCACTTCAGCTTACCAACAGGACCACAGGGGGGTCCCAAATCTACTACCTTGCCTAGGGCTTTGGCGGGCCCCATGCTAAAAAAAACACTGCAACCAGAACCCCCCCAGTTCCTCCCCCTGTCCCCGTCCCCGTCTTCAAGTGTGGAAATTCACCCAAACTGAAGCAGACCATAATATTGTTCATTGTCTTACTCTTCACCAATTTACCAAGATGAATGTCATGCTTTACCTAAAATACTCCACAAACGTCATAAATGGTATCGTCTTCCCTGCCCCCCTCCCACTCTAGCTGGAGTGCAGGCCTTGCAGCAGACTGTAGCTAATCATGTGACCAGCAGGCCTCGCAAATACATCCAGGCTCCATATGGAACAAAAAAAAAAATCTATTTTGGTGTACAAAAAACAAGAAACACATGTATTCGGATTTAAAAGCAATGAACTAGATTTATCTACTCCCACTTCTACACTTTTCTGTAGGGGTGCTCCATTTGCTAAGACTACAAGTCCCAGCATTCCTTTCTTCTAGGGGCCTCATGTCATAGCCAAGGCATATTACTAGAAAAATTAGATTAGGTTTAAAACAGCACAGTGGCGCAGTGGTTAGAGCTCTCACCTTGCAGCGTTGGGTCCCTGCGTTTCCTCCCACATCGCACAAACATACAGAGAAGTTAGTACTGTAGGCTTACCCCTAAAAAATTGGTCCTAGACCACGATACATACACTACACTACACAGCACATACACAGACATATGACTGTAGTAGGGATTAGATTGTGAGACCCTCTGAGGGACAGATAAGTGACATGACAACACTATGTATCTGCTGTGGAATATGTCAGCGCTATATAAATACTAAATTATAATAAAAACAACCTATTCTGCCGTGTCTGCAGTATAAAAAATGTACAGCTACAATGAAAAAAAATTGTGGTCCTCATTCCTAAAGCAAAACATTTTTCTTTTTTTAAAGGGACTCCGAGCACCTCTCATGGGTATGCCTTTAAGATTGTACTTAAAGATGCATACCTTTCTGTTGCTTGTGCTCTCATCTTTCATTTGATGCCTGAATCGCCGTTCTAGACAAAATAGTTTTCGTTCAAATTCAATTTAAAAATCGCGGCTGCCAACCTGGCTATGTTATAACTTCCAGGGCACCCCTGTCTTTTCTGTTAGATAAGTGCATCACTGAATGAAGCAGGAAGAGGAAGTGACATACCGCGACTTTATTGGAAGTCGTCTGGCTTAAAGGTATGCCCATGAGAGGTGCTCGGAGTCCCTTTAATCTTCTTTCAGCGGAGTGGCGTATAGTGAGTGTCACAGAACGTGGGGGGTATGAGCAGTGGGGGGAGAACAATGTCCTGAACCAACACCTGGCCCGACTTGTTCCACCAACGCTGATCACTGGCCAAGGCTCCAGAGGGAGGTATCGCTGTCCACGTTCTAGATTCTCTGCAAAGGCAGTCCCAATCGGCCACCTTGGTCGAGAACTGTCTAGTGGGTGTACAAAGAAAGCTTCATAGTTAGGCAAAAAAATAAGCGAGGTAAGATAATTCAATAAAGAAGCTTCATGAGTCAAGCCCAGTAGTTGAGTCCTTCAAGCATATGAAACTTTGTAACACTTTGAAGTTCTGAATATTTTCCAGTTTCCAGACAAACCCGACACTGCAAATGTCCACATGGTTCCTTTGCTTAGCTAATCTATGATGGGGGGGGGGGGGGGGGGGGTAATAAGTTCCTGACTTTGCCCATAAAGAAGAAAGAAAGAGAAAGAAGAGAGCCAGAGTTTTGAAATAACACATGTATTCAACATATTGCCCCTGAGATTGATGCACTTGGTACAGAGTAGTTGTAGCTTTTCTAGACTGTTCAAATAAAAGTGCTTTGGTTGGGCCTCAAACCATCTCTCAGCATGACAACTGAAATGTCCTCAAAACGTTGCCCCTTCAGGTGTTTCTTCAAATTCAGCAAGTTCTGGAACAGATGATAGTACGAAGGGGCAAGGTCATGTGAGTAGGGGATGCTGGACCAATTGGGAACCCAGGGTGTTCAATTTGGCAGATACAATGTTGGCTGTGTGCGCGGATGCATTGTCCTGCAAAAAAAATCCCTTGGTCAACTTTCCACGGTATTTTGTCTAATGTGCCTCCTTCAGCTGGTCCATAATAATGTTTGGTGATACTAGAGCCATGAGATAGGTAGTCCACCAACAGAATACTGTCTTTGTCCCCAAAAAATGGATGCTACGACTTGGCCAATTTCTTGGTGAGGAACTTTTTTCAGCTGCGGGAACCCACTGTGGTGCCATCCCTTTGACTGCTCCTTGGTTTAGGGATCATAGATGTGGAGCCAGATTTCACCCTTAGTCACTAACCTAGCCAAAAAGTCATGTGCAGCTTCAAAATGGGCCAAAACAGCTTAGGATCAATGGCCTGGCTGAGCACCTAGAGATAGTGGCGCTCAGCCAGGCCATTGACCCGATTTTGTACCCTTCAAAAATGTTTGCCTGATGAAGCGGGATTGTGACCCGTGAAACGCGTTGCAACTTTGGAGCTTTTAATAAAAAGTTACTGTATACTGTGAGTAACGTCCCATTGTCCGGTCTTTCTTTCTACGAGGGAGGTGAGTCCACCAACTTCCCCCTTTTAAAAAGTTTTTACTCGATTTTACTCTACTTGGCACCTCTGTGTTACTGCTTTACAAATTGTCTAGTCCTGGGTGGAGGGGTGTATCGGTGTATTCCCATTCCTTCCTGTCTACAGAGAGTGACGTCTTAACACCTGAGCGGGGCCAGGTTATAATTCTCCCCGCCCGCTTATCCAGTGGTTGCCTTTGTGGCGACCCACGTTTGTGAGTATAACCATTACTTTGTTGTACACCTGACTAATTGTCACTGAGATACTACACTATATTAGGCTCTCGGTTTCCTTTTGTCTCCTTCAAGCTTTCCGAAAAAAATGGTTCCGAATTTTCCGCCATAGGCTAATGAAAAATATTGCAAGAACATAACCGAAATTTTTTTAAAGCATTAAATACAACAATACATTCTATACAACCGATCATTTTGATTGAGAAAGCAGGAAAATCAAATGTTTTATTATATTCACTGCTCTCTACACAAAGCACAGAATTCAGAAACCCCCGACGCATCTGTTTCCAGAAATTTGGGGGGATTTGTAATGTATACAGGGGAAAATAGACACCACAGGGCGCTGAGTATAACGGGGTGATTTACTATTCAGAATAACTCCATTCTTTGTATCTCCACTTCCTGCGCATTAACCACAAATCTGCTTTCATAGAACAATGCATACTTTCCACCGCTACGGGAGTATTCTGAGGGAAAACACAGTGTTTATAAGCTATAGAAACAGAAATACTGTAAACACTTCATAGCTGTTCTCGGTGTAGAATGAAGCCAGCACCACATATAGGACAGTTGTTTGGGTATTGCAGTAATTAAGAGGTTAAAGGTCAGAGCAGCAGATTAGGGTGACAGGTGAGCCTGCTACACAGCATTCCCAATTGATTCTCTCGACCGGTTTCGTTTGAAAATCAATGGAAATATTTGATTGTGTGCCCATGCTGCGACATCGATCTCTAACAGATCTGATGATTATGATTGCATCAGTAAATCGAGTACCGCATTTTTTGGAATATAAGACGCTCCTGACCATAAGACGCACCTAGCTTTAGGGGACAAAAGCCAGGGGAAAAAATATATACTAAACCTGGTGCATCCATGGTGAAGGGGCATCTTGTGGATTATGCCCCCTTTGTACCTCATGCCCCCTTGTACCTCTTGTGTCTCCCTGTATCCTCCTCTATCCCACCTAACTAATGTGTCTGCCTCTGTCCTCCTTGTGTCCACTTCTATGCCCTTTGTGTTCTCCTCTATGCCCTTTGTGTCCCCCTTGTGTCCTCCTCTATGCCCCTTTGTGTCCCCCTGTGTCCTCCGTTTATCCCCCGGTGTCCTCCTCTTCATGGGCACAATACGGATTGGAGGTAAATATTGGCAGGTTTTTCACAAGTCAGGAACTCCCTGCATTTGCACTATAAGACGCAGTGACTCCCTCCCCCCTTTTTGGGGGAGAAAAAGTGAGTCTTATAGTCCAAAAAATACAGTAATATAGGGCTCCCTAATAGTTCCTGCTTAGTTGTAATGAGACGGAGAAATATGCCCATCTTTGATTTTTGTGCCATTTCAATCAATGCAAAAAACAAAACTGCATTACTCATTGCAGCCAATCAGATTTCAACAGATTGATGTCTACCCAGGGTATAAAAAATGAAGGTGGAATCTGTTTTTCATGGGCAGATAATTAAAGGACAACTCCAGCAAAAAAAGTAAGCAGTTAAAATGAGGGAACTGACAGGTTTTGGACTAGTCCATCTCCTCATGGAGGATTCTCAAGGTTTTCTTGGTTTTCAAAAGCATTTCCTGAGCAGCTATATCCTAAAAACTCAGCACAAGCAGGGTAGCAGACAAGCTTCACTGTGGAATGTACAACCAGCTTTAAAGGACATCCGAGGTGAAAATAAACGAATGAGATAAACAATAATTAAATCTACTGGTACTTTTTAAGTTTTTACTGTTTCATGGCCTCTGCTCAATGACACATTCATTGAAGGATGCCAGAGCTAAACCCTATGAACTATAGACCGTTTTTATCTCTTTCCTGCTATAAAAAAGCCATTTACTGCCAGGACCGTGTTTTTTGGCTGCAATTACTTATCATTGAGGGCTACGCTATAGTCCGGCCCAGTCCCGACCCAGAGAGAAACTGTCACTTGCATACCTGATTTTTAACTCTTTCATGCAGAGAAAAAAAAAAAAGGAACACAGCCTAGTTATCTGTGTGCTAGGCACTGCACACACATGTCTATCTCATCATGTCACATGTCACCTCGGGTATCCTTTAACAAGCAGAATCCTTCAGCCCCCAGTACTCACAAGGTGATCATCACCAGGGATAAAAGCGCTGATGAGTAGGCAGGTAAGTACTCCACAAACCTTTATTGTAACAACACAGATAAAATGTAGAAACAGTCACTCGCTTTATGGGTCGTGCACAACAGGGACCCGTTCAATGAATAAAAGCCTTGTAGCACTAAAAGTGCTAGTCATACAAATGGTAAAAACCTTGAGATGACCACTCTCTAGCCAGTCCCGACCGGTTTCGGCTTTTCCCGTCCTCAGGGGTCGCTGGTATGCACAGCTCTGATTTTTGTGCCATTTTAATCAATGCGGCTACAAGGAAAAGATTACTCATAGCAACCAATCAGATTTCAACAGACAGATGTCTAACAGACAAAAAATTAAGGTGGAATCTGTTTTTCATGGGCAAATAATGAAAGGACCACTCCAGCGAAAAAAGTAAGCAGTAAAAATCTGATGGAACCGACAGGTTTTGGACGAGTCCATCTCCTCATGGGGATTCTAAGGGTTTTCTTTGTTTTCAAAAGCATTTCCGGAATAGCAGTTTAACTTCCAAAATAGTAAGATACCAGCCAGCCTCCCTACTCGCTTGCACACTATTTTGTCAGTTAGACTTTGCAACTGCCGTTCAGGAAATGCTTTTGAACTAGTCCAAAACCTGTTGGTTCTGTCTTTTCTCGTTGGAGTGGTGCTTTCATTATTTATTTGCTGGATAGTGTATTGCTCAAGGGCTCTGCCTCTGACACAGGAGACCTGGGTTCAAACATCAGCTCTTCCAGTCCAGTAAACCAGCACCTATTTAGTGAGGAGACCTTGGGCAAGACTCCCTAACACTGCTACTGCCTATAGAGCGCGCCCTAGTGGCTGCAGCTCTGACACTGAGTACGTCAGGAGAAAAGCCTAATATAAGTGTTATTTGTCTTCCCCACAAAAAACTCACTGTTTTCACTGAACCTCGAGACAAAAAAAAAAAAAAAAACTCTCCCAAAAAGTTCCCGTCTGGTGTAATACAGAGGATCTTTTTTCAGACTTGTCCAAAGACTTGGCCATGCGTGGTCTATTGTAAACCAAAGGAGAAAGTGGACAGGGCTTGCCAGACGTTTTACAGTACACCAACTCACATCGCATCCTTTTACAAGGTGTGGAGAATGAGGCCTGACAGCGATGGAGTGCAGCGTTATGTGGCTGCAGAAGGAGGGTTGAAACGTGAGACCCCTCTGGGCACTGAGCAATCCACCGCATTCCTCCATAAGTGACATGAGCTGTATACTGCATGGGATTACCTCTGACTTAATACGCAACTGGCTGCCAATTCAGTAATCTGAAGACCACATTATTGGTGGAAATGGAGAGAGTGGTTCTAAAGTGGTGCCCACAGGCTAATCTATAGCCACAGCCCTGCCTGCTATATAGCCAGCTGTACACCGGGCAGCTAATGGGCAGCACTTGGGATAAGTAGTTAGCACTTCTGTCATGTCTTGGGTTAAAGACTTTATAGATGGTTTGAACGATGAAGTCATTTGAATGTTGGAGTAGTTGTCAAAAAATGTTTACTTCCTAATGCAGAAATGTGTAGAGTTAAAGAGCAACTGTAGTAAGAAGAAAACGTTTTTTTACAATCTATATATATAAAATCGTGTGTGTGTGTGTGTGTGTGTGTGTGTGTGTGTGAAAACGCCTTGACCGATTTGAATGAAACTTGGTATGCAGATCCCTTACTACCTGGGATGATATGTTCTGGGGGTCTCGCGGCCCCCCTGCACACGTGGGCGGAGCTACAAACAGCAAATCAGATTTCACCCATTCAAGTCAATGGAAAAAATGGAAAAGGCTGCCATTCTCGCAGTATTCAAGCCAGAGACCCCACACTTGGCACAGTGGGTCACTTGGTGACCGAGGTTACAAATCCAGGAAAAGTGGACGGAGCATAAAACAGCCAATAAAATTTCAGCCATTCATTTTAAATAGGAAAATATAAACTGCAGCCATTCTTAGACTGTTAATCACAGAGTTCTCAAACTTGCCACAGTTGATCACTGGGTGAATGCGATTAAGATTCAAGAAAGTGGGTGAAGCCTACAACAGCCAATCAAAATTCACCTATTGATTTTCAAGGGGAATATTTAAACTGCTGCCATTCTTACACTTTTTCAAACTTGCTACAGTCGGTCATTGGGTGACTGAGGTTCAAATTTACTAAAGGGGTGGGGCCACAAACAGCCAATCAGATTTCCTTGCTGGATAAACTGCTTCCATTCACACATTTTTGATGCCAGGAACCTGAAAGCTCACAAACTTGGTCATTGAGTGATTGTGTGTCCAGGTTACAAAAAGTGGGCGGAGCCAAAACCAACATTTACTGGGAAAATATAAACTGCAGCCATTCTTACACCGTTAATGGCAGGGTTCTCAAACTTTGCACAGTTGGTCACTGGGTGAATGAGATTAAGATTTTGGAAGGTGGGTGGAGCCTACAACAGCCAATAAAAATTCACCTTTTGATTTTCAAAGGGAATATTTAAGCTGCTACCATTGTCTTATACTGTTAATAGCAGATGCCTCAAACCTGGTACAATTGATCACTGGGTGACTGGGGTTCAAATTCAGAAAGGGGGCGGAGCCACAAACAGCCAGATTTGTTTATTTTTCAATGGGAATATACAACGTATTGATACCAAGGACCCCAAAGCTGATAAACTTGATAATTGAGTGACTGTATGTCAAGGTTAGAAAAAGTGGGCGGTGCCAACAACTACATTTTTTACATGGCAGGGTTCCCAAATTTGACACAATTGGCCACTGGGTGACTGGGATGAATATTCAGAAATGTGGGTGGAGCCTACAACAGCCAATCAAAATGTACCAATTGATTTTCAAGGGGAATATTCACATTGCTACCATTCTTACACTGTTAATGGCAGAGGCCTCAAACCTGATACAGTCAGTCATTGGGTGACTGGGGTCCAAATTCACTAAAGGGGTGGAGACACAAACAGCCAATCAGATTTGTAAGATTAATTTCAGCCATTCTGTTATGGGCAGGGTTCTCAAACGTGACACAGTTGGCCACTGGGTGACTGGGACTAATATTCAGGAAAGTGGGTGGAGCCTACAGCAGCCAATCAAAATTCACCTTTTGATTTTCAAGGGGAATATTTACATTGCTGCCATTCATACACTCTTAATGGTAGAGCCCTCAAATTTGGTACAGTCAGTCACTGGGAGACTGGGGTTTAAATTCTGAAAAGGGAGCGGGCCAAAAACAGCCAATCAGATTTGTTTAATTTCATTGGTAAAATGCAACTTATTGATGCCAAGGACCCCAAAGCTCATAAAATTGGTCATTGTGTGGCTGTATGTCAAGATTACAAATAGTGGGCGGAGCCAAAAACAACTAACTTTTTTCATGGGAAAATGTAAACAGCAGCTTTTCTCAAACTTTGCACAGTTGGTCACTGGGTGACTAGGATAAATATTTGGAAAAGTAGGTGGGGCCTACAAAAGCCAATCAAAATTCACCTATTGATTTTCAAGGGGAATATTGAAACTGCTGTCATTCTTACACTGTTAATGGCAGAGGCCTTAACCTCCCTGGCGGTTAATTTTTTTTTCCCTAATTGAAAAAATCCTTTTTTTTAAAAAAAAATTTTTTGTTTCATGTAAAGCTACCAGAGTGGTAGCTACATGAAACACCACTAGAGGGCGCATGTGGCCCTCTAGTCCGATCGTCGCCGGCATCTATAGCAAACAGGGGAACGCGTATATAACGCGTTCCCCTGTTTGGCTTCTCCTGTCGCCATGGCGACGATCGGGATGACTTCATGGACGTCAGCCGACGTCCTGACGTCAGGCACACCCGATCCAGCCCATAGCGCTGCCCGGAACTCATTGATCCGGGCAGCGCAGGGCTCTGGCGGGGGGGGGGGCCCTCTTCAGCCGCTGCGTGCGGCCGATCGCTGCAGAGCGGCGGCGATCAAGCTGTGCGCGCGGCTAGCAAAGTGCTGGCTGCGCGCACAGCAATTTACAGAATGAAAATCGCCCCACCAGGGGCTGAGATCTCCCCCTGCGCGGCATAGCCCGAGCTCAGCTCGGGCTTACCGCCAGGGAGGTTAAACCTGGTACAGTTGGTCATTAAGTGTCTGGGGTTCAAATTCAGTATAGGGGTGGAGCCACAAACAGCCAGATTTCTTTGCTGGATAAACCGCTTCCAGTCACACAATTTTGATGGCAGGAACCCAAAAGCTCACAAACTTGGTCATTGACTGTGTATGTCAAGGTTACAAAAAGTGGGTGGAGTTAAAAACAGATTTTTCTGGGAAATTGTAAACTGCAGCCTTTCTTCACTGTTAATGGCAGGGTTCTCAAACTTTGCACAGCTGGTTACTGGGTGACTGGGATTAATATTCAGAAGAGTGGGTGGAGCCTAAAAATGCCAATCAAAAATTACATGTCGCTTTTCAAGGATTAAAATTGCTGCAATTCTTGCACTGTTAATGGCACAAGCCTCTAACCTGGTGCAGTTGGTAATTGGGTCACTGGGGTTCAAATTCAGAATAGGGGACAGAGCCACAAACAGTGAATCAGATTTCTTTCATTTCATGGGAAAATACAAATTATTTATTAATTAAGGACCCGAAAGCTCACAAACTTGGTCACTGATTGACTGTGTGTCCATGTTACAAACAGTGGGCGGAGCCAAAAACAAATTTCACTGGGAAAATGTAAACTGCAGCCATTTTTACACTGTTTATGGCAGGGTTCCCAAACTTTGCCCAGATTAATATTCAGGGAAGTGGGTGGAGCCTATAATAGCCAATCAAAATTTACCTGTTGATTTTCAAGTGGAATATTTAAATTGCTGCCATTTTTACACTGTTAATAGCAGAGGCCTCAAACCTGCTACAGTTGGTCATTGGGTGACTGGGGTTCAAATGCTGGAGAGGGGGTGAAGCCACAAACAGCCAATCTGATTTGTTTAATTTCTATTGGAATATACAAATTATTGATGCCAAGGACCCCAAAGCTCCCAAACTTGATCATTTAGTGTTTGTGCGTTAGGGTTAGAAAGTGGGCGGAGCCAACACCAGTCAAATACATTTCCGGGCAACGCCGGGTCATCAGTGGGTGGAGACAAATACACATTTCACTGGGAAAATGTAAACTGCAGCCATTCTTACACTGTTAAAGGGACTCCGAGCTCAGAAAAAAAAGGAAAGTTGTACTCACCAGGGGCTTTTTCCAGCCCAGTGCTGGTCGGGAGGTCCCACGCCGGCGTCCTGGCTCCTCTCCTTCTCCCCGCTCCGGAATGGCTGGCAGGCCGCAGCCCGGGCGACACTCTCCCGAGTGTCGGGCTGCTTCTTCCGCATATGACGCGGATTACGTCACACGCCGGCCGCCTCGCGTCATCACGGCGGCCGGCGTGAAAGTACTGCGCATGCGCGAACAAAGCGCGCATGCGCAGTACTTTCACGCCGGCCGCCGTGATGACGCGAGGCGGCCGGCGTGTGACGTAATCCGCGTCATATGCGGAAGAAGCAGCCCGACACTCGGGAGAGTGTCGCCCGGGCTGCGGCCTGCCAGCCATTCCGGAGCAGGGAGAAGGAGAGGAGCCAGGACGCCGGCGTGGGACCTCCCGACCAGCACTGGGCTGGAAAAAGCCCCTGGTGAGTACAACTTTCCTTTTTTTTCTGAGCTCGGAGTCCCTTTAATGGCAGGGTTCTTAAACTTTGCACAGTTGGTCACTGGGTGACTGGGATTAATATTCAGAAAAGTGGATGGAGCCTACAAAAGTGAATCAATTGGTTATTGGGTGACTGGGGTTCAAATTCAGAAAAGGGGGTGGAGCCACAAACAGCCACTCAGATTTTTTTCCTTTCAATGCAAATTATTCTTATCAAAGACCGCAAAGCTCACAAACTTGGTCATTGAGTAATTGTGTGTTAGGGTTAGAAAAAGTATGCGGAGCCAACACCAGCCAAATAGATACCTGGGCAACGCCGGGCAATCAGCTAGTATTAATTTATAAATTATAATTTATAAATGATTTAGTCAGTTTTTTGCAGGGCTATGGAGGCGGTACAAAAACCATCTGACTACTCAGTTTATGGAACCACCGACTCCAGGTACCCAAAATTGCTCCAACTGCGACTCCGACTCCTTAAGGTGGCCACTAATGATCCAATTTCTAGCGAAAAATCATTTGAGCCATCAGAAATGAAATCGTTCACTACACCATCAATGAACCAATCTTTGCTTCCTATCTATCACAACCAACAAGAAAATCCAAATTTTGATTCAACGAAAATCTAATTGTCTGTAATTGATTGTGCCCATCAATGGAGACTATTTACAACCAATCCGATCAGAATTTATGATCGCTCAAACGATTTTTCGCTAGAAATTGGACCGTTAGTGGCCACCTTTAGTCTAATTTTTACAAAGGCTATGGATTTGGTTCAAAAGTCATCCGACTCCGACTCCTCAATTTAATGAAACTACCGACTACGACTCCAGGTACCCAAAATTGCTCCGACTCCTCGACTCCGACTCCACAGCTCTGTTTTTTTGCCCATTGTAAAATATTTCCTCTCCCTGATTTACATTCTGAAATTTATTGTATCAGAGGTGGCGAAACCTTTAGTCAGGTTCAACTTTGCGGAATGTGTGTTTACTGAGAGCTTTGAAGCTAGTACAAAATATACCTGGTTTCCCAGCATGCTGCGGGGTTAGAATTATATTCAGTTTACTAATAGTTATCGAATTGGATGCTCATTTGGCCGCCAAGTCAACTGATGTATGGGCACCTTAACCCTGCAAGCTGAAGCACTGCCAGAAATGTTTACTAATTGTGGCTGATAAGGAAACATAAACAAGATAATGTAATCACTTCTTCAGTTCTGGCTTGGATAAGCTTCCCACAAGAGAAGAAAGTGCTGTATTTAAGGGTCTGTTTCCACTACGGCCGAATGCAGCACGTATTTGCAGCATTTCCCTGCAACCTCATACATGCAAATTCTCAGATTGTAATTGAAAAGCCTTTTCTTGGACACTTTAGTTCCTCTCTGGTAACACTGCACTGGTGGCGTGTGTGCAGCATCGCCTGGTACCTAAGTGATAACATAAATCGTCCCTGCCACACGCCCCTAGTGGACAGACCACTCAATGCCTTGCAATCTATTTCTGCACAAAGACTATCCAACCTCGTGGATGCAATCGATGTGCTGAAACCGCTGGAATTGGGCAGCAGACAGACAATGAGGGAGCGTGTGAGCAACACAAACACTTTACTACACAATATTTCATGTGCAGGGCTGCCACCACCTTGGTAGAAGGACCGATGGCCTACTGACTATTCTAAACCTGTGAATGAAATCTGTTAAAGAGACTCTCAAGTCTCTAAAAAAAGGTATTTTTACTGCACAAATCTGTTTAATACTTTAGCCCTAACTAAACTGCTGCATCCCCACTGCTATAAACTATCTAAATCCCCCCAAACTCCCTGGGGGGCACTACGAAGAGCGCTTCCGTGTGAGGCAGGGCTATGAGCTGCAGCCCTGCCTCACACACGTCTGTCAGCGGCGGATCTCCGCCTCTCCCCCGCCCCTCTCAGTCTGCCTTCACTGAGAGGGGTGGGGGAGAGGCGGAGATCCACCGCTGACAGACGTGTGTGAGGCAGGGCTGCAGCCCATAGCCCTGCCTCAAACGGAAGCGCACAGTGCAGCAAAATCCACGACCAAGAAAGTCATGGATTTTGCGGGGGAGAGGGAGGGGGGAGTTAGGAGGGATTTAGATAGTGTACAGCGGCGGGAATGCGGTGGTTTAGTTAGGGCTAACATATTAAACAGATTTATGAAATAAAAATAAATTTTTTTTAGAGACTTCAGAGTCTCTTTAAACACCCTGCTCCGGCTAAAACAATACAATTCTTCAGGTAGCAAATCTTCAGAAAGGCTAGGATTCTTTCTGCGTGGCTTAAAGCAGGTATGCAGCTGAGAAAATGACTTTAACCACATAACGACCAGCTAACGCCGATAGGCGGTGGCTGGTCGTTTGTGGGTTTCCATGGAAACGTTCCATGTCAGTGCACGGAGGGTGTGTCCATGAACAGCCTGCGTGCCTCCGATCGCGGCTCGCAGGCTAAATGTAAACAAGTGGGGAAGAAATCCCCTGTGTTTACATCCATATGGCGCTGCTGCAGAGCAGCTCCGTAAAGGAGATCGGCGATACCCGGCCTCTGACTGGCCGGGGATCGCCGGCATCTGATAGGCTGAAGCCTATCAGAGGCGGCGCAGGACGCATCGCCGTCCTGTGCCGCCCAGGGGAAGGAGGGGAGGGAGGGAAAGGGAGCGGAAGATCGCTGCGGAGGGGGGCTTTGAGCCCCCCCGCTCGGCCACACAGAGCGGCGGCGATCAGACCCCCCAGCAGGTCATCCCCCTAGTGGGGAAAAAAGGGGGGAAGTCTGATCGCCCTGCCTCAAAGCTGATCTGTGCTGCGCGCTGGCTCCCCGAAATCCTCCACCAACGAGCTTGACAAGCGGTGATTTACTTAACACTCCACGATCCTGCGCAGGCGCACTAGTGGCTCTTCGTTCGGGCTATGCGGAAATAGCTGAGCCTGATCGTATCCGCTCTACTGCCCAGGCGCAAAGGACTCGCTTTTGCGCAGTGGAGCAGATACAATCGGGTTTGGCTATCACCGCCTTAACCCGAAGGAAGAGCCACTAGTGCACCTGCGCAGGATCAAGGATAACAGTCCCATCTAGTTTTTCGCATGAGTGGGATGACTAGGAGTTGAGGGGGATTGAATGTAGTTAAAGGATGCCAACATCTCAGTAAAACTATTTTTACCCTTCGAACTATTTATATTACATCATTGGAATACATTCAGATAACAAAATGTTAGGCTGGCACCTCACTACTAGTTGAATGCGAAATGGCAAATAATTCTTGCAATTGATGACGCCCGCATTTGTTCTGAACTCCTCCATTTTTCTTCCACAATTTCCCATCTCCTAAAATCGCAAATCACGTGCAATTACCCTAGACTGCACGCAAATGCCGAAGGTCAATGGGCTGTTTGTGATGCTTTCACAGCAAGTAAGGAACAAAAACACAGGCCTAGCTAATGCTTTCCCTACCTATCTGCAGCAAGTCTGACCCTGCTCTCACTAACAGTCAGCAGCCAGCAGAGAATGAATCCAATATGGCCACTGCAACTGCTTTTTAATATGGGGGTGGGGAGTCCAGGATCGGGTGCTAGCTGATTGGCTGTCATGTGTCTGCTGACTGTGAGGTAAGGGGTCAAAGTTTCGCTCAATGATGAGGTATAGGCAGCGAATTGAACATGACAATTGGGGGGGGGGGGGGGGGGGATGGAGGGAATAAAATGAATAGGGGTTCTAAAGGAAAAAAAAAAGATAATCTTTAATTAATAAAAAAATAATAATAAACATCGCAGCAGCAATCAGATCCCACCAAAACAACACTTTATTAGTGGGAAGAAAAGGAGGTAGAATTAATTTGGGTGCTGAGTTGTATGGCCGAGCAATAAAGCATTAAAGTTGTGAAGTGCTGAATTGTAAAAAATGGCCTGGTCACTAGGGGGGTATAAACCTGTGGTCCTCAAGAGGGTTAAAGAGCGCTCCACCCTATGATACACCCTGTTGTTGCTTCAGCGCAATGATTTGGCTTTTATGATTAGCTCCCACGGTGGGAGATTTGAGCCGTGGAGCCTGCGGGAAAACAAGGGGATAAAGAGACGAACGGTAATGCTCTATAGGACCCAGAGCCTACCTTCTCCTTAGGTAAGTATCTGTTTTTTTTTATTGTGGCTTCAGATTCACTTTAAAACTGTTTTTTTGCTTTAATGAGAGGCTGTGATGAGGCACAAGCAAGCTTAAAGTGAACCTCCAGACTAAAAATATACTCAGCAGCATTGAAAAGGCTTGGTGTTTCTTTAACAGGTTCACAGCATCAGAACTTTGTTTTTCATATCCAAGTCTAATTTTTAGCTGCTTAGAAGCTAAGCTCCGCCCCATCAAAGAAAACTGCCCAGGCATTTTTCCCTTGATGCTGTGCAAAGCATGATGGGATTTCTGATGTTGTTCTCGTTGCCTAGCTCGCAGCTGAGAGGGGTGATCAGGACACAGGACAGTTGGAACTGTGTCTCATGCTCACTGTCACCTCCTTTCAACCAAAAAGATGGCTGCCCTCATAAAATCACAAACCTTTACCTGTTCTTTTAAAACGGGGTGGGTAAGACATTATATTACCTATCTATTTTAGTTGAAATAACTAATGTAACTTAATGACAGTATGTTTGTTTAGGCTGATGTTCCTCTTTAATGTTGTTGGAGCGATGGGCCGTCATGATGTATTTGTTCTCCCAGGGAAAGTCAGCTAAGGACAATCACACTGAGATCTCACAAACACTGGGGTAGAATCTAGATATCTTGTTTCAAGACTGAGCATTTCACCGTTGAAGATGAGCCCTTCAGTGTGCACCCCTCACCCTCAACCGACCGGGCAACCTGATTAGTGAGGACCAGCGAATATCCACAAAATAGAAACACCAGATACTGGACATCTCATGGAGCATTTTGTGTTGGCTATCACCCCTATCCAATACATGTGCACGCTTTCAGCGAAGTTGCTGCTACAATGTTTGAACAGTTATCAGAAGCAGGAACAAGTTGGCACATCCAAAGCCCTTGTGGCCCGGGTTAGTGACTGAGGATGAAACCAGCCTCAACATCTATGATCTTGAAACCAAGGATTCCAGTCAAAGGAATGGGGGCCACAGAATGTCTTTGGCCAAAAACGTTCTGCATCCAGAAGCTGGCCAAAAAAGTCATGGCGTCTGTTTTCTGGGACAAAGACGATATTCTGTTTATGGTCAGACAGTATTACGCTAAACTCATGGACCAGCTGAAGGGGGTAATTAGGAGGAAAAGCCATAGAAAGTTGGCCAAAATGATCAGGACAATGCATCTGCACACATGGCCAACATTGTGGTTGCCAAATTGAACCCCCTGGGATTCCAAATGGTCCTCCATCCCACTGACTGACGTGGACACTTCAGAATATTATCTGAAGTTGAAGAAACACCTAAAGGGGCAGTATTTTGAGGACCTTTCCCATGTCAAACATGCTTCTGAGAGATGGTTTCAGGTCCAACCAGAGGACTTTTATTTGAACGGTCTAGAAAAGCTGCAACTACTCTGTGCCAAGTGCATTTGTCTCAGGGGGGAATATGTTGAATAAATGTATTATTTCAGAACTCTGACTGTGTTCTTCCTGGGCAAAGCCAGGAACCTTCCAGCACCCCTTCCATGGCTACAATTAGGGCTATTAGGACTGGACATATAGAGAATGCATGCAGCCTGGACAAGAAAACACATTGGAGACAACCAGAGCTGAGAAGGTCACAGGATCAAATCCAATTAATGTAAACACCCTATTGGCTAATGATCATGTGATTTCTAGCTGCACCTTAATACTACCCAGTTGTGACTCTTTACCACTAATCGAACATCTAACCTTGTGCCTATTCCTTGGGACAGCAGAGAGATGACCTGGTCAGGTTCATACATCTCATGCAGAAACCAACAGGGAGCAATTACTTACTGCAAACATATTAAAAGTATCAAGCTGTTAGTCTGAGCCAGGCAATAGGAAATGGTCCTTTATGGAGTCCATAATTAACATGTGGAAGTCGTTACCACCGCTTGTTGCATGTGGAAAGAGTAATAATGGGCTAAAAATAAACAAGGCAAAATTATGGAAAGACAATTCATCAAAGTTTTTGTATTTTTATTAAGTGCAAAAATACACACTGTGCTGAACTCTGAAAATCTGTGGAACCTAATAGGCATTACTCTAGGGAGAATGTACTGTAATCCGGGCATAGGGCCGGGACAAGGTTTTCCAGCACCAGAGGCAGAGATTGCAAAGTGCGCCCTCACCCCCCGAACTGTGACCGCCCCAGTATAGGGAGCAGATGAGCCCCCAGTATACGGTAGCCCCACACCCAGTATAGGTAGTCAGATGTGCCCACAATACTAGGTAGGTACCTCCTCCCGTATAGGGAGCCAGATTTACCCCCAGTATTAGGTAGACCCCCAACCAGTAATGGTAGCCAGAGACAACCCCCCCACCCCCAAATAGGTAAACAGATAACCCTCCCCCCCTTAGTATAGGTAGCCATAGCCCCCCGAATAGGAAGCCAGATGACACCTCCCCAGTATAGGTAGCCAGAGACACCCCCCCTCCCCCAGAATAGGAAGTCAGATTACTTCCCCCCCCCCCTCCCAGTATGAGCCCCCAGTATAAGGTAGCCCCGCACCCAACATAAGTAGTCAGATGTGCCCACAATACTAGGTAGGTACCCTCTCCCGTATAGGGACCCAGATCTTCCCCCAGTATTAGGTAGACCCCCAGCCAGTAAAGGTAGCCAGAGACCCCCTCCCAGAATAGGTAGCCAGGTGACTCCCCACCCCCAGTATAGGTAGCGAGAGACAGCCCCCCCCCCCCCCGCCAGAATAGGCAGTTAGATGACTCCCCCCAGTATAGGTAGCCAGATGTTCTCCCTATATTAGGTAGCAGCTCGCAATCACAAGCCGCAAGCCCCCTGTATTAGTTAGGTCCCCCTCCAGTATAGGTAGCCAGATGTGCCCCCAGTATTAAATACACCACACCAGCCAGTATAGGTAGCCAAATGTTCCCCAGTATACAGTAGGTAGCCCTCCCGCCAGTATAGGTAGCCATAGACAACCCAGCCCCCCCCCCCCTCAAGAATAGATAGCCATATGGTCCCCCCTTCTCAGTATAGATAGCCAGATGTAGCCCCGTATTAGGTATTGGCATGCAATCACATACCCGTCAACGTTCCTGCACAATTCCCCCTCTATTTTGCATGTGTGCCTATAGCGCCCACTATTTTATTCTTAAAGCCCAGAAAGTTTTTCTTGGGGGCGGGGGATGCCCTCAGTGCCCAAATTTTTAGCTGCAGCTGGTATTTTCTTACTTTAATATGGGTGACTACAGCAGCACTCAATCTGCTCAGTTAGTGCCAAAACTTCCTGCACTAATGTTAACTGTTCTCAGCACACTGTCCCCAAACAAACGCACCAGCTTTATAAAGCAAAGGCAAACTGCTTCTGGGGGAGTGGCCTCACTGTAGTAGTACACAAGGAGATACTGCAATGTGAGTATGCACCTGTTTTTCAGATCTGCTATGACTTCTCCATTAAGGTGGCCATACATTAGGCGACTTGGTGGCTGATGGACCATACAATTTGATTATTATAATAGGATCTGACGAAAATCGACAATGCGACCATTTTCGGGCCGGTCCGACATGCTGCAAGATGTAGGCCCGACATGCTCAATCGGGTGCACAACAGTAATGGCATGCGATATCGGGTATAGGCAGGCAACCGATCTCTCCCCGATCAGATCATAAGAGAGATGTCTGTCTCTTGGTCGATCTGCCCATACATTGTCTGATGCGTATGGGCTCCTTATATAAAAATGTCCTCCTCCAGCTGATGAATCTGTCCACTTATGTGACCACATGGAGTTCGATAGTGTCTTACCTCTGTGACCGGATACACACTTTAAGATTCTAATGTTGACAAAGGTCTAAAGATTTGACCACAGGTACTCTTTATCTCAAACAATAAGTATGTTTTTCAAGTGCTTAACCCAAAGCAGCCAATAAACCAGCAACAGCTCATTAGTTCAGCAATAGCTTAGAAAGCAGTTTTTTGCATGTCTGCTATGAATTACTGCCCTTTGCAAACTAATCTCTCTATATTTTTGCCTTCATCCAAAATGTGTTTTCATTGAAGAGAGATTGAACAATTGGTTATGTTACAAGAATCACACTGTTTTACAACACTATGATATCATATAGGAATGACAACATGCATATACAGTTCTGTCATTCGCTGCACAGAAATTCCATTCTATACAGGCTAGCACATCCACCATACTCACTAGTGTTGTCGAATGGGATACGCTTGCATGCAGTCGTTGTGGCACTTGGGAATGGACAGTTATATACGGCGCCTCCTTCCACAATCTCTGGTTGGCTGGTATTTGCTTTGGGGGCTCCAATCAAAACGCTCGTCCTATAATCAGAGGTAAAAATGAACATTCATCATTTTAAAGAACAGAAAACTGCTACTTCAAGCTTATCATTCCCATGTATTGGAATGTGTATTTAGCAACAACAGTCTATTATGTGTATATCTATGCATTACTAGGTATAACCACAGGGTGGCAGTGTGTCTTAATGGAAATGGTCTTACTACATCCTGTGTCTGTAAAGGAAGTTGTGAATACATTTGTTTGTATTCTTGGTATGTAAAAGCCAAGAGAACCATTACCAAAGGGCTGATTAATATCTGTTTCTACTGCATTCTATATTGCTGCTCACTAAGAAGCTAAATAATAACAACCCTTCTAACGCCATGCTATTGAAATGGAAATATTTTAATGCCAATACTTGCCATTTTATTTCAAATAATGCAATGGGGGTGTATTCACTAAATAGTAGTAAATAAACCGCATAATTCTTACCGCGCTATTAGTAAATACACCCCAATATGTTTATATTCATGCCATGATATTTACATGCATGTAAAATTGTGCAACTCCTTAAAGGGACACTTAAGTCAAACAAAAAAAATGAGTTTTACTCACCTGGGGCCTCCAATAGCCCCCTGCAGCTGTCCGGTGCCCTCGCTGTCTCCCTCCGATCCTCCTGGCCCCTCCGGTAGCCACTTCCTGTTTCAGTGACAGGAGCTGACAGGCTGGGGACGCGAGTGATTCTTCGCGTTCCTGGCCACAATAGCGCCATCTATGCTGCTATAGCATATATCATATACCATATAGCAGCATAGAGGGTGCTAATTTGTCTGGGAACGCGAAGAATCACTCGCGTCCCCAGCCTGTCAGCTCCTGTCACCGAAACAGGAAGTGGCTGCTGGCGGGGCCAGGAGGATCGGAGGGAGACAGCGAGGGCACCGGACAGCTGCAGGGGGCTATTGGAAGCCCTAGGTGAGTAAAACTCATTTTTTTTTGTTTGACTTAAGTGTCCCTTTAAATGGGAACTGTAGTGAAAATAATTGTAACAAATAAAACTGCATTTTATTTTATTTTTATTAATTTTTTTTACAAAATTAATTTATAAATTATTTAGTCAGCTTTTGCCCAATTTAAAACTTTCCCTTTCTGGATTTGCATTCACAGCCGATCGCTGTTATAGGCTGACAAGGGGAGGGTGGGAAAAATAAAAAAAATAGACATTTTTATGGCAAAAAATAAGAAAAACATTTGTGAAAAAAAAAAAAAACATTGGGGGAGCGATCAGACCCCAACCAACAGAGAGCTCTGTTGGTGGGGTGAAAAGGAGGGGGGGGCGGGGGGAATCACTAGTGTGCTGTGTTGTGTGGCCCTGCAGTGAGGCCTTAAAGCTGCAGTGACCCAATTTAAGAAAAATGGTCTGGTCTTTAGGGGGGTTTAACACCGTGGTCCTCAAGTGGTTAATGTAGCACACATTTCATACTTGTGTATGTCTGGGCCACAAGCAGACATCACTGTTCCTCCTGGGTGTCAGAGAGAAATACACAGAGAAGAGCCTAGATAATAATCATGCCCTAACTGGTGCAGCAGCATGGGCCCTAAAGGGCATGGGGCCCCTGTGCGGCTGCACGACCTGCACGGGCCTATGTCCGCCTCTGCTGAAGAACCCCCAGGTATGGCCACCTCGTTTATTTTAGTTCAGTTTAGCTGTGCTTTAACATTGCTGACAACAAATGGACATTTAAAGGACACCCGAACTGACATGTGACATGATGAGATAGACATGTGTATGTACAATGCCCAGCACACAAATAACTATGCTGTGTTCCTTTTCTTCTTTCTCCGCCTGAACGAGTTAAATATCAGGTATGTAAGTGGCAGTTCCTGTCTGAGTCAGACTACAGTGAAACCCTCACTGATAAGTAATTATAACTGTAAAACACTTTCCTAGCAGAAAATGGCTTCTGAGAGCAGGAAAGAGATAAAATGGGGCATTAGTTCATATATTTCAGCTCTGGCATACTTCAATTAATGTGTCATTGAACAAAAACAATAAAACAGTAAGAACTTAAAAAGAAGATTTAAATATAAAATAAATCTGTGGAATATCTTAAAAAATATTTTTTAGGAGAAGGAGGATAGATACAATTGTTTATTTAATTAGTTTATTTTCACCTTGGTTGTCCTTTAATTAACTTTATATCTGCTTGGACTTAATATACAGTCTGTCCACTCTAAACATGGACAATGAAATGCTAATATTTGCGACCGACGTGCATATTTAATGGAAATCATAGCTTGGAATTCAGCCAATGAAATATACTTCCTACCCATTTGGATTGGCCCGGTTCAAGGTGCACAAATTCTGCATTTGGATTTATTAGCATGTAACTGACCATCTTTGATTTACAAACACCCGTACCTGATCCCTGACTGCCCCTGGATTCTTGTCATGTGACCTAACTTCCTCTCCAATACTACCCATCATTCCAAAATGTTACAAAGTATCATTGTCAGGATATATCACTGTGACACATTCGTATTGCTTTGTAGCTTATGCTTTCCGAGTGAGTTAAAGTTACAGATTACCCATCAAGCTCATGGTGAACCAGAACTCATTGGAGTGTGTGAGGGGCTACAAAGGTGCAAAAAGCCCTCTTACTAAAATGTTAAGCAAAACAAAAGTTTGCCTTCTTAAAACAGAAGGAATTTGCAATAATTCAGGTTGGAGTGAGCATATGATGTCTCCCATGATTCATCGCTGCTGGATATGCAAATTATCCCGCGTAGTCCCTGTAAGCTAGCCACACCTCCAGAACCACTGGAATGCAATGATGTCTCAGCTTAGCCAATAAATGGTATTATCCTGATTCTAAACTTCTTGCTTTGTAGAGTGGAGAGGAGAGAGACATGAACTGTCATCTGCAATGAATCTATCAGTATGAAAATGCAGAACGTCAAAATGCAGCTCACAGAACTAAAAACTGGTTCTGAAGAGACAGCAGGCAGAACCCAAAGGCTGCCTCCGCCCCAAAGTCATAGTTCAGGTTTAGGTAAGCACTAGAGATGATGGTAATAATTTAAAAAATGATCGACAATCGTAAGGATTAGCTTGTCAGCTCCTGAGAAGAATAGTTAGTGCCATGACTTTATCTACACTATGAAAATGACATTACTGCTATACAAGTACACAAAATTAATCATTATTTAATCGGCCCACTGCTATGCTATATACAATTTGCATAGTAGTAGAATATTGGTACATTTACCAATATACTGCTCTTAGGGCTTGATCCACTAAACCGTGATAAGACAAATATCACACCTTTATCAAAGTTATCACACGCTATCAAAGTTATCACACGCTATCAAAGTTATCACACGCTATCAAAGTTAACGCGCCTTATCAGAGTAGCATAGCAAGCGCTACGAACTTATGCCTGCTAATTGGCAATGCCACTTGTCCTGCCCTGAGCCCCCGCGGGTTCGTAGTGCTTGCTAGGCTACTCTGATAAGGCGTGATAACCTGTGATATCTTTGATAAGGTGTGATATTCGTCTCATCACGGTTTCGTGAATCAAGCCCTTAGAGTGCAAATGACGATAATAAAATATTAGAGGTAAATATCAATATTTTACTACAGCTAAACATAACCCTTATCTCACACTGAACTAACCCACTACCGATGCCGAACCCTAACCACCTCCCCCCCCCCTTTCCGACTAACCTTAACCCCTCCCCCCCACCGCAAATTTGCCCGCAGTGCAAAATGTGCCTACAAATAGCGTGGAAACTTCTGCCACTAGCGGGCTCCCAAACGTCCTGCTTCCCTTTTAAAGACTGAGCGCCCGTCCACACTGCATGCGATTTTCAAAGCGCATGCGTTGTGCTGTTTGCAAGGGCACCGTGATTAACATAATAATCGGGGTGCCCTGCACAGAGTGCTGCGATCCGTTTTACACCCAATTGCGAACATAGTGCATGCTGCAGGTTGGGTTGAATGAATGGTGTGCGCATGCATATCGCATAGCAAACCCAGTGCTTTGTGATTTCCCATTTGAACTAACTTCCCACTTGCTCCCACCTATCACACCCAAAAATGGTGGCAAAACACGTGCTCAAAAACAAGTGGAGAGTGCGATTGCGATTTTCAGTGTGGAAGGTCCCTAAGTGAAGACAGACGTTTGTTACAAGCTTATGGTGTAACCTGAACCCCCTGGTGCATCCCCAGGCAGCACTTTGTGTCTCTGCCCCACCGCCCAGTCCCTAATGAAGGTGTCACCCTCAGTAGTATTCCTCATTCATCTCTCCTGCTGCATTATGGAGAAGCCATCTGGGGCAGACAGTCACATTCCATAGGGGAATGATAATAGCATTTGGAAGGAATTGTGAATCCTGCTGGATGTATCTCCTGGCTGGACTCTGAACAAGCCTGCATGTGATACTGTCTACTGGCTGCCACACACCAATCTATCTGGGGAGTTACCCGAACCGGAAACAGTAAATTCGGGCGCCTGAGGCTAGTGGACAAATCGGGCGCCGCCATTCACTTCTATAATAAATATCGTTTAATGGGCGCCCGGTAGGAAAAAAGGGCGCCGGAGAAAACTAACGTTTTAAAAGCGGCGCCCGGAGACTTAATGTTTTATTACTGTTTCTCATGATTACACATTATTTAATGATTTATACATGTTTAAATATTATTTTTAAACGAAAACCAGTACAATATTTTTTCCAAACATTATTTTTAAACGAAAAACATTACTTTTTTTTTCTTTTTTTTTTTTTTTTTACATTATTTTTAAACGAAAAAAATAACAGGGGGGGTCTTAGGTTTAGGCACCAACAGGGGGGTCTTAGGTTTAGGCACCAACAGGGGGTCTTAGGTTTAGGCACCAACAGGGGGGTCTTAGGTTTAGGCACCAACAGGGGGGTCTTAGGTTTAGGCACCAACAGGGGGTCTTAGGTTTAGGCACCAAAAGGGGGGTCTTAGGTTTAGGCACCAACAGGGGGGTCTTAGGTTTAGGCACCAACAGGGGGGTCTTAGGTTTAGGCACTAACAGGGGGGTCTTAGGTTTAGGCACCAACAGGGGGGTCTTAAGGCCCATACTCACGAGTGACATTTGTCGCCGCAACACGCGGCGCGCGCGTGTTGCGGCGACAGGTCGCCCGTGAGTATGGGCCGCCGCACGCGCGCGCACCCCGAACTGTCGCCCGTCGCTCATGTCGCCAGGCGATTGAAACTTTCAATCGCATGGCGACAGTCGCCGCTGCCCCCCCGCCGCAACTGTCGCTAGTCCGCGTGAGTACGCGGACTAGCGACAGCAACCTCCATGTAGGTACATGGAGCTTCCGGCGGGGGGAGGAGGAACGTCAGCGACAGCTTCCGCCTTGCCGCTGGTCCCTCTTCCGCGTGTGTACGCGGAGGGACCTGGCGAGAAGCTGTCGCCGGCCTGTCGCCCACACGCTCACGTGTGCTGGCGACAGGCCACATTTCTCGCCCGTGAGTATGGGCCTTTAGGTTTAGGCACTAACAGGGGGGTCTAGGGGTTAGGGGTAGGTACAGGGAGGGTTACTTAGGCACCAACAGGGGGGGTCTTAGGTTTAGGCATCAACAGGGGGGTCTAGGGGTTAGGGGTAGGTACAGGGAGGGTTACTTAGTAATTTTTTTTTTAAACGTTATTATACGTTTCATTATTTAAACGAAAGATTAACGTTTTTACAATTGCCGATTTAATGCACATTATTTCATGATTTATAACGTTTAAAAACATTACTTTTAAACGAAATACATTTTTAAACGTAATCCATGTTTATCGTTAAAAACCCGGCGCCCTTTTTTCCCATCGCCCCTTTTTAACGTACGCACCTGAACCATAGTTCCCAACTGTCTCTCTTTTGGAGGGACAGTCCCTCTTTGGGAGCCCTGTCCCTCTGTCCTTCTTTCCTCCTTATTTGTCCCTCTTTCAGGACTTTGTCCCTCTTTCTATGTAAATATATATATTTATATACTAAAAATGTGTTTGATTGACTCTAAACTTTTTTCCCAACCTTTAAATTGATATATTACTAATTTTAAAATGTTACTATGAAGGAAAATGAACCAGGATAGAAAGGACCCTAGGGGTGTGATGGGGGCGTGATCAGGGGTGTGGCAGGGGCGTGGCTTAAGTGTCACTCTTTCTCATCTCAAAAAGTTGGGAGATGTGCCTGAACATTTAGGCCTGGTTCACACATCTGTACATTTCCGGTCCAGTCCAGTACTGTCCAGTCCTGTCAGTTTTCTATTATTTTTATTACTTAGGCCCTGTACACACTGCTGCGTTTGTAAAATCGCAAAGCCTTCATGAAAATAGAAAAATCGCATTGCACCAGTGTGTACAGATTTTCACAATTTTTCAAAAGACCTTGCGTTTAAAAAACATGCGATTTTAAAAGCCCAGCGCAAGCGCAGCAGTGTGTACAGGCCCTTACTATTTATATAATACCGCCATCTTCTGCAGCGCTGTACAGAGTATAGTGAAAGGAAAAGGAAGCTGTACAGAGTATATTGTCTTGTCATTGATACCCAATATACCTGAGATGAGAGAGAGATGGAGGCTGCCATATTTATTTCCTTGTAAACAATACCAGTTGCCTGGCAGTCCTGTTTATCTTCTGACATAAATAGCACCTGAGTCAAAACCCTGGAACAAGCATATGGCTAATCCAGTAAAACAGAAGTCAGCCAAGTCGATCTGCTGCATGCTTGTTCAGGGTCTATGGCTACAAGTATAAGAGACACAGGATCAGCAGGGCTGCCAGGCAACTAGTATTGTTTAAAAGGAAATAAATATGGCAGCCACCATATCCCTCTAACCTCAGGTTCCCTTTAACTGTCCCTCAGAGGGGCTCACAATCTAATCCCTACCATAGTCCTATGTCTATGCATGTATGGTGTAGTGCATGTATCATAGTCTAGGGCCAATTAAGGGGGAAGCCAATTAACTTATCTGTATGTTTTTAGGATGTGGGAGGAAACCAGAGTGCCCGGAGAAAACCCCCACAGACACGAGGAAAACATACATACTCCGTGCAGATAGTGTCCATGTTGCCCAGATGATTGTAAGTTATGCCTGGCGAAATAAATGATTCTGATTCTGATTCTGATTCTGAACAACTGATCGCATGACATTTTGTTTCTTCTCACCCACCTTAGGAAAACAGAGCAAGGCATACAGCAATAATCACACAAACAAAGCAATCCAGCCTATAGCAAAATCACTGCAGCAACAATGATTAAAGTATTCTCTAATAAAAAAACAGTCATTCAGAATAAAAGTATTTGGACACTTGCCTGCTGCAGTAATAACCCAGCCCCCAATTGCCTGCAATGCAGAGAAGTTAGTGTTACCAGTCTACCACCTGTCTGTCTCTCTAGTTCTTCATCTAGCAAACCCAAGGGCAACAAGGTGGCGTAGTGGTTAGCACACTTGCCTTGCAGTGCTGGGTTCCTGATTCAAATCCCAGCTGGAGTGCTATCTGCAAGGAGTTTGTATGCCACCCCATGTCTGCGTGGGTTTCCTCCGGGAACTCCTGTTTCTTCCCACATCCCAAAAACATACAGCTAAGTTAATTGACTTCTCCCTAAATTGGCCCTAAACTATGATACATACACTACACAATACATACACAGACATATGACTATGGTAGGAATATACTCTGTACATCGCTGCGGAAGATGTCAGTGCTATAGAATACTGAATAATAATAACCCAGACAGGATCCTTAATACCAGGTACACATGATACAATTTTCTAGCAGATCAACCTGCCAGATTGATTTTTTCCAACATGTCCGATCTGAATTTCGATTGATTTCCATAACCCACCCGGAATCTATTGGAAAATTGATCGGAAAATGGATCGAAATTCAGATCGGGCATGTTGAAAAAAAATCGATCTGGCAGGTAAATCTGACAGAAAATTGTATAATGTGTACCTAGAATTGCACAGAGACAATAGCTATAATCCTGGGTCTTATTAGAATATAGCAAGGATTGCTGAATTAGAAAAAGTCAGAGTTTTGTGCTATCGCAGTCTCAGCCCACCTGCATTTATTAAAAGTTCTCACAGCATGTACACTAAGGTCTTGTTCAATTATAACAAATTTTAGAGGAGCGGAAAAGAGGGCGTATATCCCAGAGACATCAAAAAAACACCGTTTATCTGTTAAAATATCATAATTTTATTGGTTATATTATACAAAAGGTCTTGTTCACATTGTGTATCCAATCGCATTAGCGTTCGCGTTGGGCGTTTTTTGATGCTTTTTTTGCTATTCCCAGCGATTACTGTGTGTTGGGCATTTTTTTGGTAAGTGTTATTGCAAGTGCTTTTTTGGGCATTTTGCCATTTTTAAAGTGAACCTAAAGCCGGGGGAAAAAAATTAGATTAACTCACCTGGGGCTTCCCTCTGCCCCCTGCAGCCGATCGGTGCCCTCGCAGCCCCGCTCTGACGCTCCAGGACCCGCCGGCGAGCACTTCCGGTTTGGCCGTCACCGGCCGACAGGCATGGGAACGCGAGTGATTGTTCGCGTTCCCAGCCTCCTGGCCGCAATAGCAGCATAGGGGGCGATATACAGGCTGGGAACGTGAACAATCACTCGCGTTCCCATGCCTGTCGGCCGGTGACGGCCAAACCGGCAAAAGGAAAAAAAACGCTCACGAAATCGCTGGCAAAAGCTCTTTTTCTAGCGCTTTGCGCTCTTCCTATACCTCCCATTATCGCAAAATCGCCCCGAAAATGGTCAATGCAGCACTTTTCAGATCGGAAAGCGAACGGAACGCCCCAATCTGAACTAGCGCATGGGAAAGCATGGAGTGAGCGCTTTCAGGGCGATTTGCCTGGCTGTCTTACTGATCCTCTGCCTCTAATACATTTAGCCATAGACCCTGAACAAGCATGCAGCAGATCAGGTGTTTCTGACATTATTGTCAGATCTGACAAGATTGGCTGCATGCTTGTTTCTGGTGTGATTCAGACACTACTGCAGCCAAATAAAGCAGCAGGGCTGCCAGGCAACTAGAATTGTTTAAAAGGAAATACATATGGCAGCCTCCATGTCCCTCTCACTTCAGTTGTCATTTAAAGAGAACATCCAGTGTATTTGATTAACAATTTAATGTAAGTAATGGCATCTATTAAGTTCCTGAATGCAGCTTCAGCGATTGAACAGGTGAATAAATCACCCGCTTGCTGGGAAATAGCCGTAATTGCTAAACCCTGCAAAGCAGCGCAAACCTGAAGCCTCATTGAGAAGTCCGGAGCATTGTGACCACCCCCACCTGTTACTGTGGCCCGCCCCCAGCTGGGCGGCCCCCTATCAGTCAGCAGCTGCTGAGCTAGGGGCGGGCCATGGCAAAACAGGTGGGGTAGTCACAGAGCAGGGCTGAGTACTAATGCCCATTTACTAGGGAACGGGAAAAGCTATTCACCAGATAATTCGCCAAAGTTACATTTTGGAACTTTAGGGATGTCGTTACACTGGATACACTGGATACACATGCATAGATTGCCACCCAATGTGGCAAACAGATCAATCCAGGGACAGAGCAAAAGGGGTTGCAGAGGTTGCGACTGCATTGGGGCCCCCTAAGTTTTACAGTGGGGTCCCCTGAGCACTCTATACATAAAAATTGATACGACACACCAAAACCTGCCAATGGCAACTACAGTGTCAGAGGTGCAAGAAGGGGATGGGGAACAGTTTGTTAATGATTACCATTATTCAAAGTATCTATAGAAGTGACTATTATGAGCACAGGACCAATAGAGAGCTAATACTGTAGATGAGGGAGGAGGGCCCTTCGAGGCCTCTCTGGCCCAAGGGCCCCGATGTGGTGGCTACCTCTGCAACCCCTATTGCTACGCTCTTGCACTAGACTATGATACATACATGAATATATGACTATGGTAGGGATTATATTGTGAGCCCCTCTGAGAGACAGTTAGGTGACAAGACAATATACTCTGAACAGCGCTGCAGAAGATGTCAGCGCTGTATAAATCCTAAATAATAATGATAATAGCATGAAATTGATCCATCGAAGTGCAGCGTTTCACTGTTCAATGTGTTCAGTGCAGCTCTAAGGGCTATCGATCTGCCGCCACTGTTCCTGTGCCCCCCAATCAATCAAAATTTTCCATGTAATCGATGATTTAGATCCATTTTCACCAAAAAACAATTACAATTATAATCAATGAGGCCAGCTACTCTATAAATTTCCGTCAGATTTCATCACATTGATCGAATCATCCGGGAATCAAGGAAAATCTACGCATGTGTAGTCTGCTTTAGATTATGGTAGGAACATTAGACCACAACGATTGTGAGCGCCTCTGAGCGACAGATAATCTAGCCATACACTAATAGCCAATTTTAATCAATTAAACATTCGATTTGATGAAAAAATAAATATTAAATTGCAAGAAAATTGATGAAAAACAAAATGTCAATCAAAACTAGATTAGGAAAGATCTTTTCAACGATTGGGTACAGACAGGGTCTGTGCAGAACTGACAGCTGCACAGCTTTGCAGCGGATCAAATGCCTGCACTGGGGGCATTTTAATCAATTTGTCAAGAGATTTTTGCTGAAACCTGATCTATAGCTAGAGTTGTTAAGGTGCCATTTGTTTTGTCCAATCTTACCTATCTATGTAGTAGAAGGGTAAACTGAGTGAATATACTTTGCATGGATACTTTCAGTAGTCCCTCATATTACAAGTGGGAAGTTCTATTCCTGCTTGAGAAAAAGATCAGATAAGGCAAAAAATTGTACAGTCTACTGCTTGTCAGCAACCGATTCCGGCTCAAGATCGATCTCGTTCTTGATCAGAAGCAGATTGGACAGGATGGAAAATGTTGTTTGAAATACTGGCTATCCTTCCGTGTGCATCTGTCCTGTCATTCCATTTTTGATTGATATCCAATGGGAAAAATGCTCAAAAACTCTGATCCGAATTTGAAAAAAATTCTTACGTATGTGTGCTAGTTTTATTCTATAACCGATCAATGTCAGATCTGAATATGGATCTGATCCATCGCTCTTGAATCTGAAAGAAAAATTGCAAGGTGTATAACCAGCTTTAGGCAGTAAAACAATTGCTTCTACCTGATCGATTCTGGTTGAGTAAATACTGACTAGCATACATCTGTCTGTCTAGTGACAGGAATTGTTCGATGTCATTGTACTGCGCTGCCAAAACTACCAGCACTGTGGGCAGCACGATGGTGTAGTGGTTAGCACTCTCGCCTTGCAGCGCTGGGTCCCTGGTTTGTATCCCAGCCAGAGCACTATCTGCACGGAGTTTGTACGTTCTCTCTGTGTCTGTGTGGGTTTCCTCTGGCCACTCTGGTTTCCTCCCACATCCCAAAACATACAGATAAGTTAATTATCTCTCCCTTTCGTTGACCCTAGACTATGATGCATACACTACACAATACATACATAGACATAGGACTATGGTAGGGATTAGATTGTGAGCCCCTCTGAGGAGCAGTAAAGTGACAAGTCTATAAACAATGTACAGTGCTGCAGAATATGTTGGTGCTATATAAATACTAAATAACAATAATAATAGCAAGATGCACAATAATAACATTGCATTCCATCATGCTAAAATAATATTTTATACCCCTATATATACTAGTAATAAAGTTAGTACTACCAATACTAAGTACTTCAGCATGCAAAGAAAAGCATGCAATTTCCAAGTGATAAACCCACAGGGGGCCCATGTGGGCACTGCGATAGGCGGGGCACCTTCCCTGCTGGTCCACACTTGTGTGACCTCTCCCACATTTAGGAAGTGGCCGGGGTCATTGCCAGGTCCCCCCTCCTCGCATGCCAGGACAATTATCAGATCCTGCACAATGTCCCCTCCACTTCCCATAGCCCTGCCATTAATTCACGTTTTCCTTCTGGCCAGCCTGGGCTTAATAGCTTCCTCCTTGGGAAATAGAAAAAAAAATAGAATCTCCTTTCAAGTCCCAACTAGAGTTGAACTCAATGCAGGCACGATCCTGAGATCCTCCATACAAACTCTATCTGCAATGGTCCATGGGTGACAGGCAGCATGTGACTCTCAGCATCCCGGATGCGGTATTTATTGCCTTGGGATGTGAAGGGTTAAAGCACGAGCCCCCTGTTGCCCCCTCCACCTCCAGGGCTGATACATCCACTTACGTTTTGGAGTCTGGAATATAGAAATCCACTGAGTATCCAAAGTAGCTGCCGGGGGGACCAGTGTAGACTGTGACTTTGTCAGTGTCCAGGTTGAAGGCATGCAGGACCAGGCACAAGCTGGCCAGGCTGAGCAGAGGCAGCAGAGGGGGGCTCCTGGGGTAGCAGAGGGCTGGGAGCATCCTGGAGGCTGCAGGGGGTGATAAGGAGGGAGGCTGAGCTGCTGCTGCTGCTGAGCTGTGCTGGGCTCAGACTGAGAGCAGACAGAGTAGTGGCTGCTCTGCTCTCACTGCCTCCCCTTAGCGCCCACATCAGAGAGGAGGAGGGGCTACACTGAGCAGCCTGCCTGTCACCACACAGGGGACCGGGGTCACAGCATCCTCTCACCTAACACACTGCCCATCAATCATACTGTCTCTAAATTATACAATCCTACCAAATCTGTGTACTACAAGAGGGAACTGAGTGACAATATTTGGATACTTTTGGTAGACTAGTCCCTCATATCACGTAGAAGTGGTGTGATTGTACAATCAAGATTGTATCATTGATCAGTGAGCCTGAACCAAGTAAAATCATTTAAAATAAAGTAACACATGATTTACCTAAAAATGAATATTACATACTTACCTCGCCGTTGGTTCCTCTCAGAAGCTCACCATTTTCTTCTTATAACGATCCCTTAGTTCACACTAAGGGCGTTTTTGCCCCTTTTTTTCCAGCGCAAGCGATTTTCAAAATCGCCCACAAAACGCTTGCGCAATGAATCTCTATGAGAAGGTTCACATCAGCACGTTGCGTCTGCTTTGCAGTCCGCAAAGCGGTGTCTGTGCCCTTTTTTGGGGTGTTTTTACTTTAATGGAAGGGCGATAAACGCTCACAATCCGTTTTAAGTGGCGATTGCGTTCACGTTTTTTAGAATAAATACATTGTATTTATTCTTTTCTGTGTCAAAGAGTTCACTTCCCGACTTCAGGGAGTGAATGACAAAACCGCTCTGGAAAAGCGCTTAGAAAAACGCTTTTACCAAAAACACAGCATGCAGTGGATCGCCAGGAGGGGGGGAAAAAACCCGCTGCACAAAAAAGCAAAACACTTGCGTTTACGATTATGATTTTAGATGTGAACAAGGCCTGACAGTTCTGACAAGATTTTGTCAGAACTAAAATATATCAGTTGCTGTTTGTTATATATCAGTTGCTGTCAGTTATAACTGAAAGGACAACTGATGAGCAAGGTAATGTTCATGTTCCCATATGGCTCACGGGGGTGATTCTACAGTGTGCTGACCTAGAAGCTGCTATGGGGTAATGGGGGGTAATGGTGATTTTCAAAATGGAGGACGTAGAATTCGATTGATCACAGAGGACAAACAGGACACAGGAGAGGAGAAAGAGATTGATGAGCAGACTACACAGGAGGTAAGTATAACATTGTCTATGTTTATTTTGACTTTTAGTTTTCAGTTCAGGTATCTTTAAGGCAGGGAATACACTTGCAGAGTGTTATTTCCCTTTTTTCGCTTTTGCGATCAGATTTTCTGCAAACGTTTTGCCGCTTTCATACTGTCGAATCAATAATTTCCCACATTTCCAATCTGCTCCCGATTGAAAACAGGATTGATTTTATGCAGTAGGGATCTGAAAATCGATCACATTCTTGATTGGCAGCAGGTCGGACATGCCGGAAATGATCGATTCGACCCATCGATCTTACATGAAATAGCATTATGTGTACCAGCCTTGAAGCTGGGTATACACTATGCAATTGTCAATTCAGATGAACTTCAATCACTGCAAGAAAATGATTGGATTGGACAAAAAAAAAACTGCTTACTGACCAACTGCCAGAGATGGATCCCAGCTCAAAATAAATCTTTTTCTCAACTGGAAGCAGATCATACATGCTGAGAAATATCCACCCTACACTACAGCCACACTCAACTCAGATACTCCTGCACCACCCTACACTACAGCCACACACTCAACTCAGATACTCCTGCACCACCCTACACTACAGCCACACACTCAACTCAGATACTCCTGCACCACCCTACACTACCGCCACATTCAACTCAGATACTCCTGCACCACCCTACACTACAGCCACACACTCAACTCAGATACTCCTGCACCACCCTACACTACAGCCACACACTCAACTCAGATACTCCTGCACCACCCTACACTACAGCCACACACTCAACTCAGATACTCCTGCACCACCCTACACTACAGCCACACACTCAACTCAGATACTCCTGCACCACCCTACACTACAGCCACACACTCAACTCGGTTACCAATGGCTTTTCCCAATATGTGAATGATTGATAAAGGGATCAAAAATTAATCAGGTGTGCCTGATTTTTTTGATAGCTTTTTGTTGGATTTGATGTGTCTCTAAACTTTGTGTAGCCCAAAAAAATAAAATAAAAATACATCTAAAGGGAGGGGATACGTTAGTCAATTAGTGGCAGAGCAGGTAAACGGTCGATATCTTCCAGATCCCACCATGTTAACAAGCCATTATTTTCACTTAGGCTGATCCACATGTCTGCGAGCAGCAGGGCTGGCAATGTGTCTCCGGGATTTATGTTCACTCCAGAGAGAGGCGCATAAAGATTCACTCAGAGCTGGACAGAGATCAGGCTAACCACTCATTCAGCTAGATTGTCCCTGCTTTGGCTTTTTAAAAATGTATTTTTAATTTGTATTATCTTCTCCTTCTGAGAAGATTAAATGGGGGGAAAAGTTGTAGAGAGTACATATTATAGATTCAGTGCCTAACCCTAAACACAATTATGCCCTGTGCCTAATCCTCACCTCAACCCCTGCCCTGTGCCTAATCCTAACCTCATCCCCTGCTCTGTGCCTAATCCTAACCTCATCCCCTGCTCTGTGCCTAATCCTAACCTCAACCCCTGCTCTGTGCCTAATCCTAACCTCAACCCCTGCTCTGTGCCTAATCCTAACCTCAACCCCTGCTCTGTGCCTAATCCTAACCTCAACCCCTGCTCTGTGCCTAATCCTGACCTCAACCCCTGCCCTGTGCCTAATCCTAACCTCAACCCCTGCCCTGTGCCTAATCCTAATCTCAACACCTGCTCTGTGCCTAATCCTAATCTCAACCCCTGCTCTGTGCCTAATCCTAATCTCAATCCCTGCCCTGTGCCTAATCCTAATCTCAACCCCTGCTCTGTGCCTAATCCTAATCTCAACCCCTGCCCTGTGCCTAATCCTAATCTCAACCCCTGCCCTGTGCCTAATCCTAATCTCAACCCCTGCCCTGTGCCTAAACCTAACCTCAACCCCTGCTCTGTGCCTAAACCTAACCTCAACCCCTGCTCTGTGCCTAATCCTAACCTCAACCCCTGCTCTGTGCCTAATCCTAACCTCAACCCCTGCTCTGTGCCTAATCCTAACCTCAACCTCTGCCCTGTGCCTAATCCTAACCTCAACCCCTGCTCTGTGCCTAATCCTGACCTCAACCCCTGCTCTGTGCCTAATCCTAACCTCAACCCCTGCTCTGTGCCTAATCCTAACCTCAACCCCTGCTCTGTGCCTAATCCTAACCTCATCCCCTGCTCTGTGCCTAATCCTGACCTCAACCCCTGCCCTGTGCCTAATCCTAACCTCAACCCCTGCCCTGTGCCTAATCCTAATCTCAACGCCTGCTCTGTGCCTAATCCTAATCTCAACCCCTGCTCTGTGCCTAATCCTAATCTCAATCCCTGCCCTGTGCCTAATCCTAATCTCAACCCCTGCTCTGTGCCTAATCCTAATCTCAACCCCTGCCCTGTGCCTAATCCTAATCTCAACCCCTGCCCTGTGCCTAATCCTAATCTCAATCCCTGCCCTGTGCCTAAACCTAACCTCAACCCCTGCTCTGTGCCTAAACCTAACCTCAACCCCTGCTCTGTGCCTAATCCTAACCTCAACCCCTGCTCTGTGCCTAATCCTAACCTCAACCCCTGCTCTGTGCCTAATCCTAACCTCAACCTCTGCCCTGTGCCTAATCCTAACCTCAACCCCTGCTCTGTGCCTAATCCTGACCTCAACCCCTGCCCTGTGCCTAATCCTCACCTCAACACCTGCTCTGTGCCTAATTCTAACCTCAACCGCTGCCCTGTGCCTAATCCTAACCTCAACCCCTGCTCTGTGCCTAATCCTAACCTCAACCTCTGCCCTGTGCCTAATCCTAACCTCAACCTCTGCTCTGTGCCTAATCCTAAACACAACTATGCCCTGTGCCTAATCCTAACCTCAACCCCTGCTCTGTGCCTAATCCTGACCTCAACCTCTGCCCTGTGCCTAATCCTAACCTCAACCCCTGCCCTGTGCCTAATCCTAACCTCAACCCCTGCTCTGTGCCTAATCCTAACCTCAACCCTGCTCTGTGCCTAATCCTAACCTCAACCCCTGCTCTGTGCCTAATCCTAACCTCAACCTCTGCCCTGTGCCTAATCCTAACCTCAACCCCTGCTCTGTGCCTAATCCTGACCTCAACCCCTGCCCTGTGCCTAATCCTAACCTCAACCCCTGCTCTGTGCCTAATCCTAACCTCAACCCCTGCTCTGTGCCTAATCCTAACCTCAACCCCTGCCCTGTGCCTAATCCTAACCTCAACCTCTGCCCTGTGCCTAATCCTAACCTCATCCCCTGCCCTGTGCCTAATCCTAACCTCAACTCCTGCTCTGTGCCTAATCCTAATCTCAACCCCTGCCCTGTGCCTAATCCTAATCTCAATCCCTGCCCTGTGCCTAAACCTAACCTCAACCCCTGCTCTGTGCCTAAACCTAACCTCAACCCCTGCTCTGTGCCTAATCCTAACCTCAACCTCTGCCCTGTGCCTAATCCTAACCTCAACCCCTGCTCTGTGCCTAATCCTGACCTCAACCCCTGCCCTGTGCCTAATCCTCACCTCAACACCTGCTCTGTGCCTAATTCTAACCTCAACCGCTGCCCTGTGCCTAATCCTAACCTCAACCCCTGCTCTGTGCCTAATCCTAACCTCAACCTCTGCCCTGTGCCTAATCCTAACCTCAACCTCTGCCCTGTGCCTAATCCTAAACACAACTATGCCCTGTGCCTAATCCTAACCTCAACCCCTGCTCTGTGCCTAATCCTGACCTCAACCTCTGCCCTGTGCCTAATCCTAACCTCAACCCCTGCCCTGTGCCTAATCCTAACCTCAACCCCTGCTCTGTGCCTAATCCTAACCTCAACCCCTGCCCTGTGCCTAATCCTAACCTCAACCTCTGCCCTGTGCCTAATCCTAACCTCATCCCCTGCCCTGTGCCTAATCCTAACCTCAACTCCTGCTCTGTGCCTAATCCTAACCTCAACCCCTGCTCTGTCCCTAATCCTAACCTCAACTCCTTTCTTGTGCCTAATTCTAACCCCAACCCCTGCCCTGTGCCTAATCCTAACCTCAACCCTTACCCTGTGCCTAAACCTAACCTCAACCCCTGCTCTGTGCCTAAACCTAATCTCAGGGAGGGGATACGTTAGTCAATTAGTGGCAGAGCAGGTAAACGGTCGATATCTTCCAGATCCTACCATGTTAACAAGCCATTATTTTCACTTAGGCTGATCCACATGTCTGCGAGCAGCAGGGCTGGCAATGTGTCTCCGGGATTTATGTTCACTCCAGAGAGAGGCGCATAAAGATTCACTCAGAGCTGGACAGAGATCCGGCTAACCACTCCATCCCCTAGATTGTCCCTGCTTTGGCTTTTTAAAAATTTATTTTTAATTTGTATTATCTTCTCCTTCTGAGAAGATTAAATGGGGAAAAAAGTTGTAGAGAGTATATATGATAGATTCAGTGCCTAACCCTAAACACAACTCTGCCCTGTGCCTAATCCTCACCTCAACCCCTGCCCTGTGCCTAATCCTAACCTCATCCCCTGCTCTGTGCCTAATCCTAACCTCAACCCCTGCTCTGTGCCTAATCCTAACCTCAACCCCTGCTCTGTGCCTAATCCTAACCTCAACCCCTGCCCTGTGCCTAATCCTAACCTCATCCCCTGCCCTGTGCCTAATCCTAACCTCAACCCCTGCTCTGTGCCTAATCCTAACCTCAACCCCTGCTCTGTGCCTAATCCTAACCTCAACCCCTGCTCTGTGCCTAATCCTAACCTCAACCCCTGCCCTGTGCCTAATCCTAACCTCAACCCCTGCTCTGTGCCTAATCCTAACCTCAACCTCTGCTCTGTGCGAAATCCTAACCTCAACACCTGCTCTGTGCCTAATCCTCACCTCAACACCTGCTCTTTGCCTAATCCTAACCTCAACCCCTGCTCTGTGCCTAATCCTAACCTCAACCCCTGCTCTGTGCCTAATCCTAACCTCAACCCCTGCTCTGTGCCTAGTCCTAACCTCAACCCCTGCTCTGTGCCTAATCCTAACCTCAACCCCTGCCCTGTGCCTAATCCCAACCTCAACCCCTGCTCTGTGCCTAATCCTAACCTCAACCCCTGCTCTGTGCCTAATACTAACCTCAACCTCTGCCCTGTGCCTAATCCTCACCTCAACACCTGCTCTGTGCCTAATCCTAACCTCAACCCCTGCTCTGTGCCTAATCCTCACCTCAACACCTGCTCTGTGCCTAATTCTAACCTCAACACCTGCTCTGTGCCTAATCCTAACCTCAACCCCTGCTCTGTGCCTAATCCTAACCTCAACCCCTGCCCTGTGCCTAATCCTAACCTCAACTCCTGCTCTGTGCCTAATCCTAACCTCAACCCCTGCTCTGTGCCTAATCCTAACCTCAACCCCTGCTCTGTGCCTAATCCTAACCTCATCCCCTGACCTGTGCCTAATCCTCACCTCAACACCTGCTCTGTGCCTAATCCTAACCTCAACCCCTGCTCTGTGCCTAATCCTAACCTCAACCCCTGCTCTGTGCCTAATCCTAACCTCAACCTCTGACCTGTGCCTAATCCTAACCTCAACCCCTGCTCTGTGCCTAATCCTAACCTCAACCCCTGCTTTATGCCTAATCCTAACCTCAACTCCTTTCTTGTGCCTAATTCTAACCTCAACCCCTGCTCTGTGCCTAATCCTAACCTCAACCCCTGCTTTATGCCTAATCCTAACCTCAACTCCTTTCTTGTGCCTAATTCTAACCTCAACCCCTGCCATGTGCCTAATCCTAACCTCAACCCCCTCCCTGTGCCTAATCTAACCTCAACCACTGCCCTGTGCCTAATCCTAACCTCACCCCGTGCTCTGTGCCTAAATCTAACCTCAACCCCTGCTCTGTGCCTAAACCTAACCTCAACCCCTTCCCTGTGGCTAATCCTATCCTCAACCCCTGCCCTGTGCCTAATCCTAACCTCAACCCCTGCCCTGTGCCTAATCCTAACCTCACCCCATGCTCTGTGCCTAAACCTAACCTCAACCCCTTTCCTGTGCCTAATCCTAACCTCACCCTGTGCTCTGTGCCTAAACCTAACCTCAACCCCTTTCCTGTGCCTAATCCTAACCTCAACCCAAGCCATGTGCCTAATCCTAACCTCAACTCCTGCCCTGTGCCTAATCCTAACCTCAACCCCTGCCCCGTGCCTAAGTATACCCTTGCCTGTGTCTAATTCTAACCTCACCCTCTGCCCAGTGCCTCACCCTAAACCCACCCTTTCCCTTTGCCTAATTGTAGCCTCAAACCCTGCCCTGTGCCTAAACTAACCTCACCTCTGAATCCTGACCTAACATCATGCCCTGCGCCTCAACTGGAAGCAGATCATACATGCTGAGAAATATCCACCCTACACTACAGCCACACACTCAACTCGGTTACCAATGGCTTTTCCCAATATGTGAATGATTGATAAAGGGATCAAAAATTAATCAGGTGTGCCTGATTTTTTAATAGCTTTTTGTTGGATTTGATGTGTCTCTAAACTTTGTGTAGCCCAAAAAAATAAAATAAAAATACATCTAAAGGGAGGGGATACGTTAGTCAATTAGTGGCAGAGCAGGAAAACGGTCGATATCTTCCAGATCCCACCATGTTAACAAGCCATTATTTTCACTTAGGCTGATCCACATGTCTGCGAGCAGCAGGGCTGGCAATGTGTCTCCGGGATTTATGTTCACTCCAGAGAGAGGCGCATAAAGATTCACTCAGAGCTGGACAGAGATCAGGCTAACCACTCATTCAGCTAGATTGTCCCTGCTTTGGCTTTTTAAAAATGTATTTTTAATTTGTATTATCTTCTCCTTCTGAGAAGATTAAATGGGGGGAAAAGTTGTAGAGAGTACATATTATAGATTCAGTGCCTAACCCTAAACACAATTATGCCCTGTGCCTAATCCTAACCTCAACCCCTGCTATGTGCCTAATCCTGACCTCAACCCCTGCTCTGTGCCTAATCCTAACCTCAACCCCTGCTCTGTGCCTAATCCTAACCTCAACCCCTGCTCTGTGCCTAATCCTAACCTCAACCTCTGCCCTGTGCCTAATCCTAACCTCAACCCCTGCTCTGTGCCTAATCCTGACCTCAACCCCTGCCCTGTGCCTAATCCTAACCTCAACCCCTGCTCTGTGCCTAATCCTAACCTCAACCCCTGCTCTGTGCCTAATCCTATTCTCAACCTCTGCCCTGTGCCTAATCCTAACCTCAACCCCT
Organism: Hyperolius riggenbachi; assembly: GCF_040937935.1. Lineage (NCBI taxonomy): Eukaryota > Metazoa > Chordata > Amphibia > Anura > Hyperoliidae > Hyperolius > Hyperolius riggenbachi. The sequence continues at coordinate 38,043,840 of NC_090650.1, read as the reverse complement.
GCTCTGTGCCTATCCTGACCTCAACCCCTGCCCTGTGCCTAATCCTAACCTCAACCCCTGCCCTGTGCCTAATCCTAACCTCATCCCCTGCTCTGTGCCTAATCCTAACCTCAGCCCCTGCTCTGTGCCTAATCCTAACCTCAACCTCTGCCCTGTGCCTAATCCTAACCTCAACCCCTGCTCTGTGCCCAATCCTGACCTCAACCCCTGCCCTGTGCCTAATCCTAACCTCAACCCCTGCTCTGTGCCTAATCCTAACCTCAACCCCTGCTCTGTGCCTAATCCTAACCTCAACCCCTGCCCTGTGCCTAATCCTAACCTCAACCCCTGCTCTGTGCCTAGTCCTAACCTCAACCCCTGCTCTGTGCCTAATCCTAACCTCAACCCCTGCCCTGTGCCTAATCCCAACTTCAACCCCTGCTCTGTGCCTAATCCTAACCTCAACCCCTGCTCTGTGCCTAATACTAACCTCAACCTCTGCCCTGTGCCTAATCCTCACCTCAACACCTGCTCTGTGCCTAATCCTAACCTCAACCCCTGCTCTGTGCCTAATCCTCACTTCAACACCTGCTCTGTGCCTAATTCTAACCTCAACCCCTGCTCTGTGCCTAATCCTAACCTCAACCCCTGCTCTGTGCCTAATCCTAACCTCAACCCCTGCCCTGTGCCTAATCCTAACCTCAACTCCTGCTCTGTGCCTAATCCTAACCTCAACCCCTGCTCTGTGCCTAATCCTAACCTCAACCTCTGCCTTTGCCTAATCTCAACCTCATCCCCTGCTCTGTGCCTAATCCTGACCTCAACCCCTGCCCTGTGCCTAATTCTAACCTCAACCCCTGCTCTGTGCCTAATCCTAACCTCAACCGCTGCTCTGTGCCTAATCCTAACCTCAACCTCTGCCCTGTGCCTAATCCTAACCTCAACCCCTGCTCTGTGCCTATCCTGACCTCAACCCCTGCTCTGTGCCTAATCCTAACCTCAACCCCTGCCCTGTGCCTAATCCTAACCTCAACCCCTGCTCTGTGCCTAATCCTAACCTCAACCCCTGCTCTGTGCCTAATCCTAACCTCAACCCCTGCTCTGTGCCTAATCCTAACCTCAACCCCTGCTCTGTGCCTAATCCTAACCTCAACCCCTGCTCTGTGCCTAGTCCTAACCTCAACCCCTGCTCTGTGCCTAATCCTAACCTCAACCCCTGCCCTGTGCCTAATCCCAACTTCAACCCCTGCTCTGTGCCTAATCCTAACCTCAACCCCTGCTCTGTGCCTAATACTAACCTCAACCTCTGCCCTGTGCCTAATCCTCACCTCAGCACCTGCTCTGTGCCTAATCCTAACCTCAACCCCTGCTCTGTGCCTAATCCTCACTTCAACACCTGCTCTGTGCCTAATTCTAACCTCAACCCCTGCTCTGTGCCTAATCCTAACCTCAACCCCTGCTCTGTGCCTAATCCTAACCTCAACCCCTGCCCTGTGCCTAATCCTAACCTCAACTCCTGCTCTGTGCCTAATCCTAACCTCAACCCCTGCTCTGTGCCTAATCCTAACCTCAACCCCTGCTCTGTGCCTAATCCTAACCTCATCCCCTGACCTGTGCCTAATCCTCACCTCAACACCTGCTCTGTGCCTAATCCTAACCTCAACCCCTGCTCTGTGCCTAATCCTAACCTCAACCCCTGCTCTGTGCCTAATCCTAACCTCAACCCCTGACCTGTGCCTAATCCTAACCTCAACCCCTGATCTGTGCCTAATCCTAACCTCAACCCCTGCTTTATGCCTAATCCTAACCTCAACTCCTTTCTTGTGCCTAATTCTCACCTCAACCCCTGCTCTGTGCCTAATCCTAACCTCAACCCCTGCTTTATGCCTAATCCTAACCTCAACTCCTTTCTTGTGCCTAATTCTAACCTCAACCCCTGCCCTGTGCCTAATCCTAACCTCAACCCCTGCCCTGTGCCCAATCTTATCCTCAACCCCTGCCATGTGCCTAATCCTAACCTCAACCCCCTCCCTGTGCCTAATCTAACCTCAACCACTGCCCTGTGCTTAATCCTAACCTCACCCCGTGCTATGTGCCTAAATCTAACCTCAACCCCTGCTCTGTGCCTAAACCTAACCTCAACCCCTTCCCTGTGGCTAATCCTATCCTCAACCCCTGCCCTGTGCCTAATCCTAACCTCAACCCCTGCCCTGTGCCTAATCCTAACCTCACCCCATGCTCTGTGCCTAAACCTAACCTCAACCCCTTTCCTGTGCCTAATCCTAACCTCAACCCCTGCCCTGTGCCTAATCCTAACCTCACCCTGTGCTCTGAGCCTAAACCTAACCTCAACCCCTTTCCTGTGCCTAATCCTAACCTCAACCCCTGCTCTGTGCCTAATCCTAACCTCATCCCCTGACCTGTGCCTAATCCTCACCTCAACACCTGCTCTGTGCCTAATCCTAACCTCAACCCCTGCTCTGTGCCTAATCCTAACCTCAACCCCTGCTCTGTGCCTAATCCTAACCTCAACCCCTGACCTGTGCCTAATCCTAACCTCAACCCCTGATCTGTGCCTAATCCTAACCTCAACCCCTGCTTTATGCCTAATCCTAACCTCAACTCCTTTCTTGTGCCTAATTCTCACCTCAACCCCTGCTCTGTGCCTAATCCTAACCTCAACCCCTGCTTTATGCCTAATCCTAACCTCAACTCCTTTCTTGTGCCTAATTCTAACCTCAACCCCTGCCCTGTGCCTAATCCTAACCTCAACCCCTGCCCTGTGCCCAATCTTAACCTCAACCCCTGCCATGTGCCTAATCCTAACCTCAACCCCCTCCCTGTGCCTAATCTAACCTCAACCACTGCCCTGTGCTTAATCCTAACCTCACCCCGTGCTATGTGCCTAAATCTAACCTCAACCCCTGCTCTGTGCCTAAACCTAACCTCAACCCCTTCCCTGTGGCTAATCCTATCCTCAACCCCTGCCCTGTGCCTAATCCTAACCTCAACCCCTGCCCTGTGCCTAATCCTAACCTCACCCCATGCTCTGTGCCTAAACCTAACCTCAACCCCTTTCCTGTGCCTAATCCTAACCTCAACTCCTGCCCTGTGCCTAATCCTAACCTCAACCCCTGCCCCGTGCCTAAGTATACCCTTGCCTGTGTCTAATGCTAACCTCACCCTCTGCCCAGTGCCTCACCCTAAACCCATCCTTGCCCTTTGCCTAATTGTAGCCTCAAACCCTGCCCTGTGCTTAAACTAACCTCACCTCTGAGTCCTGACCTAACATCATGCCCTGCGCCTCACCCAAATCTCACTCCCTGTCTTCTGCCTAATTCTAACCTTAGACCCTACCTGTTTGTTCCTAATCCCAGCGTAATGTACCAGGTGTGACTTGACTTCACCTCCTGTCCTGTACATTGCATAATCTTACCCCTCCCCCACATCAAACCCTACACTTACACTCTACCCTTTCCCTAACCTAAGAGGAACCATTGTCTAATTTTGGTATTGCCCCTTATTCTGTACCTCTATAACCTCAACCTCTGCCCTGTTCCTAACCCTAACCTCACTCCCAGCTGTGTGCCTACAACGTTACTCCCTGTTTTCTGCCTAACTCAATCCCTTATCTTAATTTACTTAATCTGTTGTTAAGGCTACTCTGACCTGATGCTTCCTCTGACCCAAACTGATAAACCTAGCCTAACTGTAACCTCTCCTGCACACCGAAACCCTGACACTAACCTCTGAAAACTTTCCATACTTACCTGCCAGCCTCCGGACTGCCAGTATTTCTCAAATCCGGCACCACACATGAACTGGCACATAATTATGTTATCTCTGTCCTCGAGGAACATTGCTATAGAATAAACTGATCATGTCTGGGATCCACTAGAGAGCTTTCAGCAGCGATGTAAGCTTTATTAGCAATCGCTGATGCGCAATGCATGTAGAATTTTTGGAGCAATCACGTTTCTCATTAACTGAATGAGAATCGCAAAGCGCAACCACTCTGTACAGAGCAGGATCATCCACAAGGCAACCTAGGCGGGTGCCTGGGGCCTGGTCAGTTTTAGGGGGCCCAACTCCCACTTTCTCTGACTTGTCTCCCACCTCAGATTGCCAAATGGACTGTCAAGAAGAGCCAAAGCTACTACGTTGCCTAGGTCCCCATTTCATCTTAATACATCTTGGCCACTGTACGATCTCAATGCAAAACCGCAATTGCAAGTGTGAACGGGCCCAAAGGGAAAGCAGGGCCCAAAATCTCTTTCCCTGAAATCGCTCCAGAAATTGGTCCGCTTTTAAAGGATACCACAACTGACATGTGGCATAATGAGATAGACATGGGTATGTACAGTGCCTAGCACACAAATAACTATGCTGTGTTCCTTTTTTTCTTACTCTGCCTGAAAGAGGTAAATATCAGGTATGTAAGTGGCTGACTCAGTCCTGACTGAGGAAGGAAGTGACTAAAGTGTGACCTTCACTGATAAGAAATTCCAACTATAAAACACTTTCCTATAAGAAAATGGCTTCTGAGAGCAAGAAAGAGATAAAAAAGGGGGAAATTCTTATCAGTGAGGGTCACACTGTAGTCACTTCCTGTCTGAGTCAGGACTGAGTCAGCCACTTACATACCTGATATTTACCTCTTTCAGGCAGAGAAAGAAAACAAGGAACACAGCATAGTTATTTGTGTGCTAGGCACTGTACATACCCATGTCTATCTCATTATGCCACATGTCAGTTGTGGTATCCTTTAAAGTGAACCAAGAACTATTTTAGCACCCAGGGGATCTCAATAAAACATTTACTATACATGCCAACGATGTGACTCATTATTAAAAAAAAAATTCAATTTTGCATCTTCTTTTTACATTTAAAAAATGTAGCAGAAGCCTACTTCTATGGCCTTCTATGGTTCAGGCAGATAAGGACTGTTGTAATTATTTTCTTGCACACATTAGCAGGGAGCAAACAAAAAGCTTTCATGAGTGGGGGGGTGGAAAGATAGGACATTGTGCTTCAAAGAGTTTACAGAAGTCCCAGATGCTATCTTCACACCTTCCACTGGATAAATAATAGCCAGCTAGAAGGGGAGGGGGAGACATGGCAACTCCTTTAGCTATTAGAAACCAGAAAAAAAAGTGGTGCTTAGTCCCCTTAAAGTGGCAAAATCGTGTTTTGCAATTGCAAGTGGGCCCCAGGCCTATCTGTATGGACCACACAGGGGAGAAAGAGAGATAACACTTCAGTTATATCCGCAACAGCTAACCTGCAGTATATTTACAGTACATTATTGATCAGGGCTTACTTGTAAAGCTTTTTGGGAGAGAAAGCTGTAGAAGTATCAATGTCTTGTAAAAAGCATATTTAGCTCTACACTGATGCACACAAAACTGACCTAAAAAGACAGGATTAGACGATCCCACAATCCCACAGCGGCCAGCTGAAGGCTTCAATATTTGTCCATTTACAGGAAAACGAATTTCCTGATCCGTACGGAAGATGACTAATTCATAAATGACAAAATGGTAAGTAACTTTCACTGAATGTTTATTTTCATGCTAGCAGCAATTTCACAAGGGAGAGGATTTCATTACTAGAGAGACGGCAGCACACCGCCTGTGCCTGGTGATCAAAGCGAGATGAGACTGGAGGAGGCATGTGATTACCGCCTAGTGACACACACGCTTAGCTTCACACTCTTGTGTTACCAGCAGGGCTGTACCAAGACTTTTTGGTGCCTGAGACAAACTTGTGAGGATCGCACCCCCCCTCCCCCCCCCCCCCCCCCATGCCCTTTCCGATTTGGAATGATCACACAACATCCGAAAATGTACTCTGATTCATTTAATTTAAATAAAACACTGCTACTCTCCTCCCTCCCCGTCCTCACTCACTGTCAGACTCCTCACGCAGCACAACAAGCTGCTTTTCCCCAAGGATGACCTCTTTACCTTGCTCACAGTACAAAAATGCAGTCCCTGTAATCTCTGCACCTGACGCAATTGTTTCACCTTGCTTCATGACAGAACCGGCCCTGGTTACCAGCCTTGGGGTAGTCTGACCACCCTGGGGCTGGGGCTGTTTACTTCACACCAATAGGACTGTTTTTTTAGGTGAAATCTGGCCCTGGTTGAAAGTTAACATGGACCTTCCCCCACATCCCACCAATACCAGTATTAGGCGACCATTGTGCACGTTGTGTGGCAATAACCGGTGGCAGACAACCACAACATGTTGCTCTGGTACAAAATCTGATACTTACCTATAGAGAGGGAAGCCTCGTGATCCTATTGAGGCTTCCTTCCCTTCCCTGCTCTGATGTCCCCCGTCGCTGAGCGCGCCCAACCTCCCGGAAGATTAGCAACAAGGAATTGTTGCTATAATCACATCGGGGCCGCGCAGCTTCTCTTCCTGCAGTCTGGCCATGCAGCGGTGTGAGCCCGCCCATGCATTAGCATTAAGCTGTAGCAGGCGCGAATGCTCACCGGGCTAATGCGTGGCCACTCTGCAGGAAGAGGAGCTGCGCGGCCCGAGGTGGAGAAGGGCCGTACTCAGCGATGGTAGACATCGGACCACCGAAGGAAGCAGGGCTGTGGAGTCGGTACAAAAATCTTCCGACTCCAACTCTGGCTCCTCCGTTTATGAAACCACGACTTTGACTCCAACTCCGACTCCGGATACCCAAAAGTGCTCTGACTCTGACTCCTCGACTCTGACTCCGACTCTGTGTACCCAAAATGGCCCCAACACTGACTTCTCGACTCCAACTCTTCAGTTTATGAAATCAACGACTCCAACTCCGACTCTGGGTGCCCAAAATTGCCCCGACTCCAACTCCGACTCCACAGCCCTGGAAGGAAGTCTCAATGGGATCCTGAGGCTTCTCTCTTTTCAGGTGAGTATCTTATTTTGAACCCGAGCTTTGGTTCGGAATCACTTTATAGGGGCCTACAAACAATCCAATCCTGATTGTACAATCTAACCACTTCTATGTAACATGGCGGATTACCTAAAGTATTCACTCACATTGCCCTTCTGCTATATGATTTGGTAACATTGCACAACCAAGATTGTATCATTAATGAGCACATTGGCCCCTATTCAAATTATTTTTTCCTCCTAAGAGATCATTTCACATCTTCTGTTTGAAATAACTGTTCAGCTCTCTGCAATTGAATAAGTACCAAAAAGTACGTGAATAAGTACTGTCAGTATTATTTTGCTTGTTGGTGGCTTAACCACTTTCGTGGTTTACTACAGTATATCTACGTCGGGCAGGACTTCAGTTTATTTGATTTATCATTCATTAATCTAAGTCCCCGAGTCAATGATCGCAGGCATCAATGAGATGAGAATGAGATCATTTGTAACTTCCGAAGTAACACTTCCACACATTACTTCCTGTTAGCATACTTATAGTACGCTAATAGGAAATCATGCACGAGGACATCTTGTGGCCAAATAGTAAAATTACACCTACATTCATTTATTTTCATAAAAAGACCCATATATACATTTAAAATTAGCCCCTTCCCTCCCACCCTCTCCCATAGTTACCTAAATAAATCACACCAGAAACAAGCATGCAGCTAATCTTGTCAGATCTGACAATAATGTCAGAAACACCCGATATGCTGCATGCTGGTTCAGGGTCTGTGGCTGAAAGTATTAGAGGCAGAGGATCAGCAGGATAGCCAGGCAACTGGTATTTCTAAAAAGGAAGTAAATATGGCAGCCGCCATATCACTCTCACCTCAGGTTCACTTTAAATAGTGAAGAGAAGCCACCAGTCCATACATTGCCATTGTATCGTTTGTAGTGTTTGTGCTGTTTAGCTTCCAGCCCAGTGTTTACACACATTTGCTACAAATCATACATAAAAATGAATAAATAAAAATAGCAGGAAACCCCCCTGAGTGCTGAGTCAGCAGCACCAGGGGGACTTGGGAGGAAGTGCTTTGTTGGATGGGATTCTTCTAGGAACAAATTAACTTAAAATCAAACAGTCACTTCCCCTCCTGAACTTGTTGGAGGCAGCGGACAGCGCAGCCATTAGGATTCCCTCTCCATTACCAAACAGTGCTATTGATTTTTGCATCGCCGCTAATTTTGTTAATGACTGTTGTGTGTCACTGCAGCTTCAGGAATGCACAGCTTGTTAATAATGCAAAATTCCAAAAAACACTCCGGAATTTAGAAACCACCAAGCTTTCTGCAAGCCTTTACGCTCATTTGTTTTAACGAGGTTATAATTCACTGTTGAAAATAAACATGAATCTGAGGCACATCCAGAGTCTGGTTACAGATAAGGGATTTTATGTAAAAGTAAAACTGGCACTTTTGTCACCAAACTTAAGAAAAGTGTGAGCTGCACAGGGGACCTGAGATAATGAGGACTAAAAAAAAGTGTGAGGCCTGGAACTCACTGCAAAACTAATCGCAATCACTAGCGTTTCGTATGAGCAGTTTGTAAGCGATTCCTTGAGGGTTTTAGGGAGCGATTTTAAAAAGTGTATCAATTTGCCAGCGGTTGTGTAGCCAGGGCCGAGCCTGGGCGGGTGCTGCGGGTGCAAGGCACCCAGGCGCCTGCCTCCGAGAGGCGCCGCCCGGCCCCGCTCGCCCGGCCCCGCTCTCCCCCTGTGGCCGCCGCCGCCGCTTCAAGCTCCCTCCCTCTAGCCGCCGCGTCAGACCTCGATCAGGCGGGCGGGCGCTAGGACCTAGCACGCCGCACTGATATGCGGAAGTGACATCACTTCCGCATATAGAGCGGGTGCGTCCGGCGCCCTTTTCCTGGTCGGGTCGCCCGCTGATTGAGGTCTGACTAAAGGCTGCTGAAAGGTGAGGGGGGAGCGGAGGAGGGAGCGGCGGCGGCGGGGCGCGCTCCTGTCACTCACTAGCTATCCTGGGCACAGATACCACCTGGCTACCTATCCTGGGCACAGATACCACCTGGCTGCCTATCCTGGGCGCAGATACCCCCTGGCTACCTATCCTGGGCACAGATACCACCTGGCTACCTATCCTGGGCACAGATACCACCTGGCTACCTATCCTGGGCGCACATACCCCCTGGCTACCTATCCTGGGCGCACATACCCCCTGGCTACCTATCCTGGGCGCACATACCCCCTGGCTACCTATCCTGGGCGCAGATACCACCTGGCTACCTATCCTGGGCGCACATACCCCCTGGCTACCTATCCTGGGCGCACATACCCCCTGGCTACCTATCCTGGGCGCACATACCCCCTGGCTACCTATCCTGGGTGCACATACCCCCTGGCTACCTATCCTGGGCACAGATACCCCCTGGCTACCTATCCTGGGCACAGATACCACCTGGCTACCTATCCTGGGCACAGATACCACCTGGCTACCTATCCTGGGCGCACATACCCCCTGGCTACCTATCCTGGGCGCACATACCCCCTGGCTACCTATCCTGGGCGCACATACCCACTGGCTACCTATCCTGGGCGCATATACCCCCTGGCTACCTATCCTGGGCGCATATACCACCTGGCTACCTATCCTGGGCGCATATACCCCCTGGCTACCTATCCTGGGGACATATATCCCTGGCTATATATTCTGGGGACACTGTCTGTTTGTCATTATGTGCATTTACTGGTGAAAATCTCTGTTATGTGCATTTGCTGGTGAAAAGCTGTCTTCTTATGTGCATTTGCTGGTGAAAAGCTGTCTTCTTATGTGCATTTGCTGGTGAAAAGCTGTCTTCTTATGTGCATTTGCTGGTGAAAAGCTGTCTTATTATGTGCATTTGCTGGTGAAAAGCGGTCTCTTGTTATGTGCATTTGCTGGTGAAAAGCGGTCTCTTGTTATGTGCATTTGCTGGTGAAAAGCGGTCTCTTGTTATGTGCATTTGCTGGTGAAAAGCGGTCTCTTGTTATGTGCATTTGCTGGTGAAAAGCGGTCTCTTGTTATGTGCATTTGCTGGTGAAAAGCGGTCTCTTATGTGCATTTGCTGGTGAAAAGCGGTCTCTTATGTGCATTTACATGGGGAAAAGCTGTCTCTTATGTGCATTTACATGGGGAAAAGCTGTCTCTTATGTGCATTTAGAGGGGAAATTTTGTCAGTAAAAATAATCTTTTGTCAGAAAATTTTTAGGTATTTGTCAGTAAAAAAATAACGTGAAAGGTTGGCAACACTGGCAGGCTGCGCGGCGCAACGGGAAAGATACAGGCAGCCCACCTCACGCTTGGGCTTGGCGGGGGAGGAGCCTACGACAGCGAGAGTAGGGTGGCCGCAGGCAGCCATAAATACGCAGTGTGTGACTGCGTCGCACTCGCAGAGCCTCTCAGCCTGAGTCAGTCCAGAGACTAGCAGACTCGCAGGAAGCCAAAGCCAGCCAGGAGCAAGCCCATGGAAGAGGGGTAGGAATGGGGTATCACATGCATGCGGAAAGAGGTGGAAGGTGTGGGTGTGATTAGGCAGGACACTGGTGTGGTTATGTGGTTGGGCGCGGTAAATTTAACCACTCCCATAGGCGCCAGAGAAAATCTTGCACCCAGGTCCCAGGCACCCCAGGCTCGCCCCTGTGTGTAGCGATTAGCGATTGGCGTTTTAAAGTCTGATTGGTCCTTTCTATTCATTTTAATTTTGTTACAGTGTACATTAACTTCAAAACGCTAGCAAAATCGCTCCGTGCAAGTTTTGATGAGCGATTACGCCAGATTATATACTTTTCATTGAAGTGCAAAGGCTAACAAAATGCTGCATGTCCTGCATTTGCGATTTTGCTAGTCCGCAATCGCTTCTGTGGAATTTGCACCATCCATTTACATTGGCAGAGCGTTTAGGGAAATCGCTAGCAATTTTTCACGCTCCCTAAACGCTCAAAAATTCGCTCTAGTGGGTTCCAGCCCTGATACAGTATAATCTCATTATAATAACCTCTTGAATAGTAAAAATGAGGGTATAGTAAACATTTGGTGTATAGTAAACTACCTCTCCAGGTCCTGGCCAATTTCCATTCTAAGTCTATGGGATGTGGAGAGAGAAGGAGAAGAGGCACTGTAGTAGCAAAAACGAGGTACCTTTTAATCCACGGTGTAAGACACAATTGGGGGATGAGGGGATGCCTGACAGCTGTTTCGCTAAGAAAGCTTCTTCAGAGGCAAATTTGACTACAGTGCCTCTTCTCCTTCTCTCTCCATATACATGTGAATGTCTCTGAGAGCACGTTGTAGCATGAAGTACGAAATCCGGTGAGCCCAGCATCTTTTTGCCCTCATCTAGTGCCAGTCTTTTTCTTTTATACTGCATAAGTCTATGGGAGTAATGCCCTGGTATAGTAAACTCTGATATAATAAAACTTCTGTTATAGTAAACATGTTTTTTACCCCCTACGTGATGCTGACTCTGGATATAGTAAAAAGTGGGCGGTGTGTGCGTCATATGTCAGTGGGAGGTGCATGTGTCATATGTCAGTGGGAGGTGCATGTGTCATATGTTAGTGGGCGGTGCATGCATCATATGTCAGTGCTGGCGCATGCGTCATATGTCAGTGGGCGGTGCATGCGTCATATGTCAGTGGGCGGTGCATGCATCATATGTCAGTGGGCGGTGCATGCGTCATATGTCAGTAGGCGGTGCATGCGTCATATGTCCGTGTGAAACCCATGGTCGGCTGCTCTCTTCAGGCTGGTTGAAAGTGGGTTGATGCCTGATAACCTATGTAAGACAAGAAGATCGGCACCGGCACTGGATGTTCCAGTACTGTACGAATAAGCAGCCTGGGGAAAATGAGGACTTATGTGAATGAACCTAAACAAAAGAGGATGCAGCAATCACTGGTAAAAGTATCATCACAGTCCTCCCAGCTCCCACATAATTGCACGCACTCCCGGATATCTCTTCCCTTGTTAGCGATGACGCTCCTATATGAAACGCAATACAGGCTACTTTCACTTGTAGTGCAGATCAGAGCGGGCCTAGGCCTACTCGCTGCAAATCTAAGGAGAGTGGAGAGGAGAGTGCTAAGTCCCACCCACAGAGGTATCAGAGCTACTTGCATAACAGGTGTGAGTGGCTTATCATAATTGGCTGCATTTTTTAACTTACGGCTTCATGATTGGCTCAAGTGTGAGCAAACGGCTTTGCAGGACATGTGCTGCAAGTCCCGCCCCCAGAGGTATCAGAGCCACTCACAGGAAGTGAGCGTCTGCCTCTATCCAGTGATGGCTGCAATTTTTAAGGAGCCCTGGATACTGTACTAGTGATTTGTCCAGCCTGGCTATGCAGCCCTAAGATAAACTTAACCTTGTAGTCCAACAAATGTGCAAGTGCTTTTACTGTACCACCAATGGGAGGACAGAGTTGGTCCTTTGCCGCAAAGAATGTACCAGGACATTTATAGGACAATCTCTGATATAGTAAACTTTTGATATAGTAAACCACTGTTCGTCATCCCTTGGGGTTTACTATAACAAGATTATACTATAAATGATAATAATAACACAATTCAGCTAGTGCAGGAAAAGCGCTGTTAGTGCCCTATGACTATGGTATGATTAGATTGTGAGCTCCTCTGAGGACAGTCAGTGCCAGGATTATGTACTCTGTAAAGTGCTGCAGAAGATGTCAGTGCTATATTAAATACATATAATAATAATATGGTAGGACATTCGACTATGACTATGGTAAAATTCAATTGTGAGCTCCTCCGAAGACAGTCAGTGACATGACTATGTACTCTGTAAAGTGCTGCAGAAGCTATCAGAGTTATATAAACACATAACTAGATGGAGCTGGCATACTTTTACCATATGCATTTCCACAGAGTGTTGGAGTGTCTATTTGCCAAGCTAGTTTCTCCTGCATCTTTAGCTCCACTTCGAGGAACCCACCACCGCCATTTTTCTCTCTGTTCCAAAAAGGGCATCCATCCTAAACTAAACTTCAGACGTGGCTGAGTGGAATCTCACTTGACATTTTTATGACTAAATTCCGATTTCCCCCAACACAGAAGTGTCTTTTAAACAGAAGGACATGGCTCCCAGTCTTTCAGGGTAAATGTTCAGTAAAACCTGCCATTAACTGATGAGTCCACTTCAATCACATAATAAAAGCAATGCTAAGAATGCGAATAGGCGATTTCACGTATCCGGAGTCACATAAACACTGATGTGGGGTCTAAACATCCAAGATAAGCAAAGGCAGTCATCCACTTGCTAATGGAACTTGGCAGTAGAGGAAGTCTTATCAGGAGGCGTATTGTGCTACCGTGGCGACATTTAGTTTTATGCTTCAGATTTATATAGTGCTGACAAATTGGCTACAGCAATTTACAAGAAAACATTGAACTAATCACTTACTGTCTTTCGGAGTGCATAACGGTCTGTTCTTAAAGCAAGCCTGAAGTGAAAATAAACTTGTTAGATAAGTTATTGCATCTGTAGAACTAATCCTAAATAGAACTTTCCTGGAGTCCCACATAATTCCTTTTTATTTTTTTTAGCAATAACTATTATTGTTTTATTAACTGCTTCGAGACCAACGTGGTTGAAATCTACGTGCTGCTTGTGGCTGTGCGGCTCTGACAGGACGTAGATTTTAACAATAGCCGCTCCCACAGATCGCGCCGCACTGTCTCCATTGCAACCCACTCGCCCTGCCGTCAGTATGATGGCAGAGAGGTGTGAGCCGGTTAGGAGCTGTTTTCATTGGCTCTTGACCCTGTCATCACTGAGCCAATCGGATCCCATTGGCTTAAATTGATGGACAGGTTCAGGAGTCAATAAAATCGGCTCCTGACCTGCTCACGCAGCGGCAATGGGAGAGCGGCGTGACCGGCAAGAGCGGCTGATCAGTGCGGCCAATCGTCGGCAAGCGCTGTTTTACGGTGCTAGCTGTCTCTGTTCCATAAGGGGCTAGAGACTGCTGGTAAGGAAGTATGTAAACAAAACAAATAACAACCACATAATAAGGCAGGCAGGGCCAGATTTCTGAGAAGGTCTCTAAGACCCGGGCCATGGGCGGAAGTGGGCTAAGGGGCAGAGCATGGACAAGGTCCTCCAGCCCCCAAGGCTGAGACACCAAAGTGCGCCCCTCCATCCCTCCCACCCCAGCCGTCACAAACTGATTGCTATTAGACTAAGAGGGCCACAGGGCCCACAACCTCCCCAACACCTTAATATCTAGTTATCTGGCTTGCAGTCACTGCCATGTATCCCCTTTTCTTATTTCTGTCTGCTTCATACACAATTAGGAATGACAGCTGAATGATTTGTGTGCCCCCTCCTACACTGCGCCCTGAGGCTGGAGCCAGCCTCCAGCCTATGCCTCGGCCCTGCTAAGATGCGGGTGGACATGCAAGAGGGATAGCTGCATATGGAAGAAGAGGCTGCAAATGGGAGTAACATACAGAAGAGGGGAGTTGCTGCCTTCAGGTACAGGTCCTTCTCAGAAGCGCCTGACCTGGGCTAAAGAGAAGCAGCAGTGGTCCAAAGTATACTTTTTTCGGATGAAAGCAACATTTGCACGTCATTCGGAAATCAAGGTGCCAGAGTCTGGATGAAGACTGGGGAGAGGGAAATTTCAAAATGCCTGAAGTCCAGTGTCAAGTACAGGTCAGGCGCTTCTGCCGCTGTTTCTGGTTCAAAAGTGGCTTGACCTCGGGAATGCGGCACCTGTAGCCTATTTCCTGTACACGCCTGTACACGGTGGCTCTGGATGTTTCTACTCCAGACTCAGTCCACTGCTTCCACAGGTCCCCCAAGGTCTGGAATCAGTCCTTCTCCACAATCTTCCTCAGGGTCTGGTCACCTCTTCTCGTTGTGCAGCGTTTTCTGCAACACTTTTTCCTTCCACACACTTCCCACTGAGGTGCCTTGATACAGCACTCTGGGAACAGCCTATTCGTTCAGAAATTTCTTTCTGTGTCTTACCCTCTTGCTTGAGGGTGTCAATGATGGCCTTCTGGACAGCAGTCAGGTCGGCAGTCTTACCCATGATGATTGCGGTTTTGAGTAATGAACCAGGCTGGGAGTTTTTAAAAGCCTCAGGAATCTTTTGCAGGTGTTTAGAGTTAATAAGGGCCGGTTCACACGGACGGCAGGCGGCGTCTACCGCCAAGCGTTCGGGACCCATCGGCTAAACGCTCCCATTCAAGTGAATGGGAGCGTTTAGCATTGCGCGGTTACCGTCGATTACCGTCGATAGCATAAGCGCGGCGTTCCAATCCCGATTTAACGCGTCGTTTCGGCCGTCCCTAGAAGCCGCATGCGACGTCCAGGGACGGCTAGCCGACGCGGCTTCATGTCCCCCTGCGGGGAGGAGAAACGCTGAACGCGACGATCTCAGTACTGCCGCCAGCGAACAGGACGTCACAGGACGACACGACTTCCTGGCCGCCCCAACGCCGCCTGCCGTCCGTGTGAACCGGCCCTAAGTTGATTCAGATGATTAGGTTAATAGCGCGTCCTTTTCATGATATGCAAATTTTTTGAGATAGGAAATTTGGGTTTTCATGAGCTGTTTGCCAAAATCATCAATATTAAAACAATAAAAGGCTTGAACTACTTCAGTTGTGTATAATGAATCTAAAATATATGAAAGTCTAAAGTTTATCAGTACATTACAGAAAATAATTAACTTTATCACAATATCCTAATTTTTTTATAAGGACCTGTATCTGTATATAATAGAAAGCGGCTGCTGTACATGAATGTTAGACATAGCAGAGGGTGCAGCACAAGGAATAGAAGGAGGGTGCTGTACAAAACGGTTGGCCTAGAGATGGAAAAAGTATAAATCCGGCCTTGCAGGTGATAGAATGGTTGGTGAGGCCGTCCTTTCTGATCACTATATCCACCAGGCACAATGGAGGAGGCAGGAAAAACCTGTGAAACGCGTTGTCATCTTTTTGTGGTGCAATAAAACTTTCTATAAGTCATAATAAGACTGGTTCTTTCATCAGGAGAGGTAAGCCAACTACTTCAACAATTGGATGTTAATACAAACAACAATATCTATTTCCCGTAAGTTCTAGGTGGTTATTTAGGGAAAGGAGTGCACACCAACAACAGTTGGCTAAGTTGATGAGAACAATGGTGCCTCCATCCAGGAAACCTGTTGTTACTGAATGGCAGCATTTAGGGAGCCTTTTACTATTGGGTGGCAGTGTACAGCTATGAGTCCCATTTATAACAATCAGTTACTTCAGCTGTATCCTTTAATTAAAACCTAGGCTGAAGAGCAAACACTCCTTTGGCTAAGCTCTTTATCAGTAACAAGTACTCCTCTATTGTTTGTTATTTTGGAAATGCAAGGTACAGGTACACACCATACAATTTTCTGTTAATAGATTTTCTGTTAGATTTACCTGCCAGATCCCAACCTGTTAGAAAAAAAATCTGTCCCTGACAGGTAAGGGCAATTTTACACTTAAAGGGGCACTACAGTGAAAAATTATAAAATGTAAAATATGTGCAAACATATACAAATAAGAACACTTTTTTCCAGAGTAAAATGAGCCATAAATTACTTTTCTCCTATGTTGCTGTCACTTACAGTAGGTTGTAGAAATCTGACAGAAGTGACAGGTTTTGGACTAGTCCATCTCTTTATAGGGGATTCTCAAGGATATATCTATTTTCAAAAGCACTTACTGAATGGCAGTTTCTCTGTCCAACTGCCAAAAAACTGTGTAGGGAGCAGGGAAGCTGGCCAGCATCATTCTTTAAATCCTTTTTAGGGAATATCTTTATAAAGAATAAAAGCCTTGCTGAGAATCCCCTATGAAGAGATGGACTAGTCCAAAACCTGTCACTTCTGTCAGATTTCTACTGCCTCCTGTAAGTGATAGCAACATAGGAGAAAAGTAATTTATGGCTCATTTTACTCTGGAAAAAGGGGAATGATTTGTATATGTTTGCACATATTTTAAATTGTATGATTTTTCGCTGTAGTGCCCCTTCAATCAGTTGCTCTCAGTTATAACTGAAAGAAAACTGATTTTCAAAGTAATGCCCATATTTTCCTATGGCACCTTTCACTCTTTTAACTGAAATCTTCTTCCCAATACACTGCTATGGAAAAAACGCGCACTAACGCACACTAACGCATACCAACTGATTAAGTGTAAATGGGCCCTCAGTCTAACAGAACATTGTATGGTGTGTACCTAACATGGCATCAATTCATCGAAGGCTGCTAGGTACACACCATACAATTATCTGTACGTTTTTCTGCTCGATTTTCCATCCGAACGTTTTTTTCCACTCGATTCTGCGTTCGGTTCTCTTATCTTCCGCTAGTTTTTCTTATCTTTTTCCATTTACTTCTATTATAAATGGGCCCAAAAAACGATCGGATGGAATATCGGACATGTCAGAAATGATCTATTGAACCCATCTATCGAGCGGAAAAACGTATGGTGTGTACCCAGCATAACAGAAAGTCTAACAGAAAATTGTATGGTGTATACCTAGAATAAGACACACCTCCTTAAAGCAAACCTAAACTGAAAAATAAAAGTCAAAATAAACATACCCACGTCATGATTACCTCACGCATAGTCTGCTTATCAATCTCATTCTCCTCTGAGGCCTCCTATTTGTCTACTGTGATCGATGGAATTCACTGTCCTACATTATAAAAATGGCGACGATGACCCCGTAACAACAACTTCCGGGTCAGCACTCTGTTAAGCTGTAATTTCCCCCACTTGGGCCATAGGTAAACATGGACATTGCCTTGTACATCTGATGTACTTTCAGTTTTAACTGACAACAACTGATGTAGTGGAAAATCTAACAGAAAATTGTATGGTGTGTACCTAGAATTAGTCTTTCAACTTCTGGAGAGACAAGTCTGACTAAATCTAGTTGGAATTGGAAGGAATGGTTGTTAGAAGAAAATGGGGAGCTTCTGAGAGGAACTGACCGTGAGGTACGTATGCAAAATTCATTTTCAGGTACCTCAGGTGTTTATTTTAACTAATTGTACTCAGTTCAGGTTCACGTTAAGCCTATTTAGAGTTGGCATATCGTGGCTAATCCCTTCCAATTTACTGGGAGATACATGGATGACGTACTTCCCTAGAGAGGAAGTTCATAGGTATTCAGGCCAGAAACCGTCAGTAAAAAAACTTGAGGAGATCCTTCAGGCCTGTGGATGAAAGGAATCGGGAACCAGCTCTGCACGTGAGCGACGTGCGGCGAGGGGAATGTCAGCCAGCAAATGACGCTCATTATGGGAAAGTGTAAGAAGTGCAGACAGGTGTCAGAAAGTGCAGACACATCTACAGAGCCCATCAGTCAGCAGACAGACTCCGCGCCCAGCAGCTGCAGACAGGAAGGAAGGTGAGGCTCTACACACTGGACAGTCTGGCCAGAACCTCCTATTATCTAATGTTATAATTGTGTCTGTGGACTCTCAGGAAGGAAACAGAGACATCTATTATGTATGTAATATGATGGCCCAAGTTGGTGCTCAGAGTTCACCGAGACTTAAAGGGGAGACCCGCCTTCATCATAAAATCGCCATAAACATAGATCGGTGCAGCACGCGGTTTTTTTTCGGTTTTGCAAAGTAATGCTATTAAAGATCACGTTTCAATTCAAATCTGAGAATAGAATTACCAAAACTGGCAATAAGCAGAAATAGCTATGGTTTGTAACCATAGCAACAGTACTTTTTTTGGACACTGTTTGGAATATATTTGACTAGACGTTTTGAATCAGAATGATACCATTGATTGGCTTACTTAGAAGAAAAGCAGGAAGCTTTCGGCAATGAAGCCTTCATCAGACTGATTCCTCTATACTGACAAAATTTAGAACACACATTTTATATACACTGGACATAGAAAAGGGGATACACTTTTCTGCAATAAATATCATTGGATGGCTTAATTACAGACACGTAATTAAGACATGATTGACAGACATGTCTGGGTGCAAAAATACTTATGGCCAGTTGGCCACGAAGAGTCCACTAAATGAATGAGGACGGTATTGAAGAGAAGGTTAGGGTTAGAAAAAAAGGGAATATTTCAGTAAAATATAATCTCAGTATTGATATTCTAACTATCAGCATTACCCTGTGTCAGAATCAACAGGTGCCTCATATAAATGTAGATGGGGAGAGGTAGAGAACGCATCATTGTTTATGTGCCCGAGGCTGCGGCTCCATTGTAATTATACAGTAATATGGGGGTCTGGTGATTTGGTATCATGCCTCTTTGTCCATATCTCTCTCATTTCTGTTTTCATTTAACTGTATGCATTGCCTATCATTCACTGAATCTCCCTGTGTATGATCGCGGGGGGCCCTTGTGACAACACAGAATCGTTTAGGAGCCAACAATTCAGACACAGGGGTGTAACAATAGACCCTGCAAGGGATGCATCCGCAGGGGGGCCCAGAAGCCACAGGGGACCCCTTCCTGAGAGACTGACATCTAAGGGAAAGGAGATAAAAAAACTTCCTGCTCTCTGCACAATTGTTCTAATGACTGCATCTGCTCAGCATGGGCGTTACAAGCCCCCCTGCAACTAGTGCCATCACAGGGGGGCCCAGAGGCTTTTTGGGCCCCTCCTCCTCTCTGACTCTCACCAACTGAAAGTGCAGGCAATTACCAAAGAAACTTCCCCGTTCGCTCAATAAAACTGTGTGCAGAAGCGTTTTTAATTTTGTCCTGCTTCCAGATGCTGCTTCACAGTAGAACACTCTCTGCTGCCGTTCTCCGGCTCCCGATCCCATGGGGTTCTGGGACCAAGGGGGCCCCATGCTATGATTTTTGCAGGAGGGCCCTATTAAGTCTGGTTACGCCCCTGTAAGACGCCTCCAGAAAACTGCTATAAAAGTTATCAGTTTGTGGAAATGTTGGGCATTGTTTTTAAAGTCATACTTCAGCCAAAATGTCATTTAGTCTTGGCTAGTGTGGAATGTGGTCACATTCTCTGAACCAGGGGTAACTAGAGGGGAGCAGCATCTGCGATCACAGGGGGCCCAGAGCTGTGGGGGTCCAAACTGCTAGCCTTCCCTTCCTCCCATACAAGGTACTGTACTTCAGATCAGGTGATTTTGTGGCTACACTTGTTATATGTGTGCAGATCAATGTAACACCGGGGGGGGGGGATTCTATCAAAGGTTCGCTGGGGGGGGGGGGGCCCATGTATTGTAGTTACGCCACTGCTCTGAACACATTTTCAGTTTGTGTCACCTGAAATGATTCTCTTTATAGATCTTTTGGGGCCAGGGGTGGCATAACCTAATCGTGTTAATTACTATTCCCCCTCTAGGGCGCTGTGGATGGTGGGAAATGATGCAATTCAGCTTTAAGCTATTGCTGGCGGCCGAATTACTGTGTTTTAATGGTCATTTGAGCTCCGCCATATTCCCTGTTGCAGCCTGTGGTGGCGCCGGCTGTGCCAAAATCTCCTGCACTAGCTTAAGAGCGCTCGCCAGGGGTTAGGGGTGTACCCCAGCAAAATTCTTCAGGCCATGTTGGCACTGGCCCCGCCCCCATGTGCTCAGCACTTTAAAGAGGAACTCCAGTGAAAATAATGTAATTAAAGGGAACCTGAAGCGAGGAAACTTATTTAAAATAAACACATAACGTAGCTGCAAATGAATATTACATACTAACCTCACCATCAGTTCCTCTCAGAAGCTCACCATTTTCTTCTTACAGTGATCCCTTCCAGTTCTGACAATATTTTGTCAGAACTGAAATATACCAGTTTCTGTCAGTTATTTTTCAGCAGCTGTCAGTTACAACTGAATGTGCAAGGTAATGCCCATCTTTACCTGTGGTTCAAGTGTGTGATATTACAGTTTAACAGTCTGCTGACCAGGAAGCTGTTATGAGGTAATGGCCATTCTTAAAATGGAGGATGGAGAATTCCATTGATCACAGTGGACAAATGGGACGCAGGAGAGGAGAAAGAGATTGAGCAGTAGACTACACAGGAGGTAAGTATGACCTGTGTTATTTTGACTTTTTATTTTCAGTTCAGGTTCTCTTTAAAAACGTTCTTCATTTTTACAATAATTATGTATAAATAATTTAGTCAGTGTTTGCCCATTGTAAAATCTTTTAAATCCCTGATTTACATTCTGACATTTATCACATGGTGACATTTTTACTGCTGGCAGGTGATGTTGCTGCTGCTTGCTTTTTTGGCAGTTGGAATCAGCTGTAAACAGCTATTTCCCACAATGCAACAAAGTTCACAGACAGGAAACTGCCAGGAGTACCATGGTCCTCAGAGCTTCTTGTGGGAGGGGTTTCACCACAATATCAGCCATACAGAGCCCCCTGATGATCCGTTTATGAAAAGGAATAGATTTCTCATGTAAAAGGGGGTACCAGCTACTGAATGGGATAAAGTTCAATTCTTGGTCACGGTTTCTCTTTAACTCCTCTTTTCTCCACAGAGATCTTCCAGAGTAGCGTGACAGCTGCGCTTCATACCCCATTCCAGGGGTAGGACAGGTCCTCCTCACTCTCCTTTAGTGTAGCTGGGCCTTGCAGCCTGTCACCTTGCGGTTCCTAACATGTCATGTGACATACATCAGGAGCCACAAGGTGATAGGCTCAGGGATGGATTTCTGAGATGGCCACAAAGGCCTTGGCCTAGGGAGGTGGCAGCCTAAGGTGACACCTGGACCTGAAATAGGGTTATGTAGCTCTTATCTGCAATATGAGTAAACATACACTGTTCATTGTGTGTGAAACCTGATAACAAGGCAGGGCTTTCACACTAAAGTTCTTGGCTGTCAAAGAAAACACTCTGTACTCTTCTGAGAGATGAGGAGACCAGCACTGGTTGTGTTGTCACATTTCGCAAAAAACTCAGACTCACCTCTGCTAATCGATCCACCTAAAACTGACAAAAAGTAAAGTAGTGGTTTTTGGCTTTGATTTTTAACATGGAAAGGTGGAAAATGTTTACACAGCTATCAAGTAATACCTAATTTGTACTTCCCTCCCACCCGATTGGCCAGGCAGCGCACAGGGTCTCGGGGGGGCCTGTATTGCGGCGGGTAGCGGCGGATCAGTGGCGAGAGGGTAGGACACGCAGCAAGCAAAGCAAAGTGCTTGCTGCGTGTTTAAAAAAAAAACAATTATTCAAATCGGCCTGAGCGGTGACCTCCGGCGTCTCTGGACGAGCTCAGCTCGTCCAGAACGCCAGGGAGGTTAACACATTTGCAGCTTCAGTAGATTAATCTTGTTTGAGATAAGTGTACTGCTTTTGAACTCAGTGGGCAGAACTTGTTGTGCTGTAAATTCTTGGAATGCTTTGATCTCTCTCTACTAGCAGAAAATATACAAATTGAAGGCACAAGTCCTCTGTTATTCTCACACTGCCCCCTAGTAACAAGTGGCCATAAATACAAGCCTATAAATAAATTTATAAACAAGCCTATAAATAAATTTGCTTCTAAAGGGTTACAAGGGTCTTACCGGGGGGGAAAGAGACGAGCAAGAGAGAAGAGTGATTCTGGTTCCTGCAATTCAATCAGCTGCTTCCATTACTGTAACCTCTGGGAAAATGGAGGGAGGGATGTGATTTTTATTTTTACTCAGATGACGTTACTTTGGGATAAAGGCAGGTGAGATAACTACTTGAGCATTATGCAGTTTAATGTATGTCATGCCAGACAGTAATAATTCCTCTCTGAGTGTGGCTCTGCATTTACTATGATTGGAACTGTAATGGTGCTGCCCTTGTGTGTTTATAGGTTGCAGATGATGACCAGGCTATATACAGACAGTATCAGAGCTGGTGGATTACCACTCCTTTGTTCAGAGGAACATAAATCACTCCAGGGTCTCTCGGCCCATGTGCCAGCCCAATAACAGTCATTCCTCCAGCCGGCCTCCTCGGGATAGAAAATCAAAAAGATTTGTAATGTGCAGGTTTGATGCACTCGGGCTGCAGATGTTCTGTGTCTCAGCTGGATATTGGCTGAGAAATAAGAGATTTTCTATGCTTTTAACAGCAAGCCTGATAGAAAGGCAATGCATGATGGGTATTTTTCCGCATACATTGGAAACATATGGCCGAGGCTGAATAAAGCACAGATGATAATAAGCGATGTGTATTGAGGCTAGTTAACAAACATAAAAACCAACATGGCTGTTTTGCATTAAGCTGGATGTCAGAGTCGGGTACTCAGAGCGGCGACTTGTCCTTTGGACACAAAAAAAAAATCCAAAACAGTTCTGGAACCAGGACAGTTCTGAGCAGTGTGACTAAGAAAAGCGCCCTCTATTGGCAATCAACTAACTGCATGCCTTCCAAGTACCACGGCTGCCAAATCATCCCTTTAATTACTGACCTATTTAAGCTATGCTGGTTCTGGGGCTACTAATATATAACCAGTGCCCAAACTGCACCTAACTAGCCACAAGACCTATATTATTATTGTTTAGTATTTATATAGCACCAACATCTTCTGCAGCGCTGTACAGAGTACCGTATATTGTCACTTAATTGTCCCTCAGAGGGGCTCACGATCTAATCCCTACCATAGTCATATGTCTCTGTGTATCCAGGGCAGTTTCAAGGCTAAATTTCACCAAGGGCAAGGGTGTAAACATTGCGCCCCCTTCCCCCACCCCCATGGACTCGCAAACCCTTACTCTTTAGGGACAGTCACACAGCCACAGGTCACAAGTAGATCTGCCTACTTAGTGACCAGCCGCTCATCCAGGAGGAAGCAGGGACCAGGATAACACACAGGAGAAGAGATTCCGGACAGCCGATTCCTCCATGGTCGCTGCGCACTGACAGCCTGCAGTACCGCTACAGGACAGCAGGTGTCATCAGGGGGTGGTGACGTGATGATGACCTGACGTCTGACGCAGGCAGCCCAGGAGGAGTCATGGAAGGTGATTGTGCTGGTAATCTTCTTCTTCCATTTGGCTGCACCACGCGTCACCAGCTCCCTAGTGGTTATGTCCTTCTGCCTGCACCACCCTTCTTCTACTTGCCGGTCTGCGCCCAGGGCGGTCGCCCTGCCCAAGAAACGGCCCTGTATGTATCATGTAGTGTATGTATCATAGTTTAGAGCCATTTTTTAGGAAGAAGCCAATTAACTTATAGGTACGTTTTTTTGGATAATTCTTATGTTTTACTTGCAGCACCACCCGGCACCCAACTCATCCGGTGGCACTGCAATACATACTCAGACACAGGGCCAGTTCTTGACTTTTTGCTGCCTTAAGCATACTTGTCCGGATGTCGTCCCCCCCCCCCCCCCCCCTGAATTGGAATGATCGCACAGCACCCGACAATTTGCATCGCACGTTATAATTGAGGTGAGCCCCACAAAAACACCCTCAGTATAGGTAGGTAGCCAGTTATAGGTGCCCCCAGTGTTGGTAGCTAGGTACAGTTGCCCCCAGTATAGGTTAGCCAGATACAGTTGCCCCCAGTATAGGTTGGCCAGGCGCTCTCTTCACTTCCTGTTTCTGCCTGGTGCTGTCCCCAGACTTCTGCTGCCTGAGGAAGTCGCCTCACTTGGCATCATGGGTGGACCAGGTCTGCTCAGACAGGCAGCCCATGTGACTCAACAGTCTAATGCATTCTTCCATTCACTATAGAGAAAATCTTGAAACTTGCTTTTTTTTGCACGCTGTTCACCTTTTCACATTCAAATGTGTTGCAATGACATTGTGGACAAACCAGGGGCGGAACTAGAGAAAAGCAGCACCTGCGATTGCCGGGGAACCCAGAGCTGTGGGGGGCCACAACTACTAACTTTCATTTCCTCCCATACAGGAGACTATACTTCAGATCAGGTGTTCTTGTGGCTATACTTGTTATGGGTGTGAAGATTATGATGTCATCACTTGTTTTATGACTCTTGTGAGATGGGCACTAAGGCCATGAAGGGCACCAGAGGGAGGCAAGGGAAAGGATGTGAACATTTGGGGCCTGTCAAAGTTTCACTTGGGGGACCATGAATTACAGTTACACCACTGGGGCAAACACAGTTATCTATGCATTGGAATGGTGCTCGAGAAAAGTGCATTTGTAGCCTTAAAGTTCAAAAGCTCAGATCCGATATAAACATAAATGACGTACATCTGAGGCAAGTTACCGCTTTTTTTTTCACCTGCTGATGGAACATGAAACGTAATGTAAAGAACATGGCTGGAGCTGCACATGTGACATATCTTGCTGCGATCTGCTGTGACGGCTCTGAGAGGACTCAGCTGGGCCAGTCAGTAAAACCAGATAAGACACACGACATCCGCTCTGCTCAGGACTTGACTTTGCTTGACGT
The DNA here is from genome assembly GCF_040937935.1 of Hyperolius riggenbachi. NCBI lineage: Eukaryota > Metazoa > Chordata > Amphibia > Anura > Hyperoliidae > Hyperolius > Hyperolius riggenbachi. The sequence continues at coordinate 38,018,576 of NC_090650.1, read as the reverse complement.
AAACAGATGGAACTCTCGAATTAGTTGTGACACTCGTCTGAGATCTGTGGCTGGTGAGGAGGAAGTCTCACTTCCTGCACTTCATGCCGCCATAACAAGTCCTGAGTGGTGACCACCAAATGTCCTCGCTGACACAGATTCCACGCCACGCAATCTTGGTCCCCGCAGCAGCTCCTGCGGAAACACTGATCTACTGAACTTGCATCGCTTATTCCAATACATTACTTTTTGGATGGATTTTTATCACTTTCTATAGCATTAAACTCAGTGCCGGATTTGTACTTTTTACTGCCCAAGGCCCACTATCATCAGCTGCCCCCAGACCTCCAGCATTCTAACCTTCCCCCCAACACAGCAGGGATTCGATTGTAGGTTCCTCTGAGAACAGTTAGTGACATGATGGCAGGGATTAGATTGTAAACTCCTCTGAGGACAGTTAGTGACATGATGGCAGGGATTAGATTGTAAACTCCTCTGAGGACAGTTAGTGACATGATGGCAGGGATTAGATTGTAAACTCCTCTGAGGACAGTTAGTGACATGATGGCAAGGATTGTAAACTCCTTGGTGAGTGACAGGCAGCTCAGAGATCGCTGTCAGTGCCTGTTTGCTGTCCCTTCATCCCCTTAGTGCCAGATCCAACTGTTGGTAGCTGCCCACTGCTATGTGCAAACTCTGTGTAACAGGAAAAGTGTTCAGCAGTCTGCCACCCTGCTGCCCACAGCCCACCCTTGCTTTCTTGGTACCCTAGGCCATGGCCTTTTCTGCCTTGCCTGAAATCCGGCCATGATTAAACTGACAGAGACCAATAGTGTGGGAGTTTTCTCCTCTGCAAAATCCCCTAGCACTCCACCCCCCCCCCCCCCCCCCTTCTCCCACCAACGCTATGAGTATCACAAACAATTGTGGGTGCAACTTCTGTCATCCTCAGCGAATTAAGTTGATTCTGATTCCAATTGCCTTCCCTGCACTTCTTATTGACGGACTAGTGAACATGCCTTTGTTGCTCATCCAGAGTTCTAAGCTTGACATTAGACTGGGTACACTATCCAAATACGCCCAATTTAGGGCCGGAAATTCCCTAAGGAAGTGAAACAAGTTTCACGAAACGGGCCATGTAATCCTTAAAGAGAACCCTGGGTGGGATTTAATAATGTTAGTAGGGCACAGAGGGTGGTTGTGGATACTATCACCAGCCTCTGTTGCCGTATAGTGTGCCCCCAGGCCCCCCTGCGCTCTGCTGTCCCCCGTAATAAAAACCGCCATGCTAGCAACCAGGTGCATGCCGCTAGCGCGGCGGTTTTTATGACGGGGACAGCAGAGCGCAGGGAGGGCCCAATCAGCGGGAGGGAAGGGAGGCGGGCAGGGAGGGGCAGTTTTTATTACTGGGGACAGCAGAGCTCAGGGTGGGCCCAATCAGCGGGAGGGAAGGTAGGCGGGCAGGGAGGGGCAATATAGAGCAGGCGGTGGAGCGGCACTGAATGGCACCACAAAGGTAAACAGCGTGCTAGCAACAAGGTGCATGTCGCTAGCATGCCATGGTGGTTTTTATTATGGGGGACAGCAGAGCGCAGGGGGGGCCTGGGAGCACACTAGACGGCAACAGAGGCTGGTGTTAGTATGCACAACCAGCCTCTGTGCCCTACTAACATTATTAATCCGTTATCAAGAAGCAAAAGACGGAGCACCAGCACTGCTCTTTAACCACTTCGCATCCAGACCTTGTTTTCAACTTATGGACCAGAGCAGTTTTGACAGTTTAGCTATGTCCCTATTTAATCAGAAATAACTTTATCCCTACTTATGACACAGAAATGAAATATATATTGTTTTTTTCAAGACAAACTAGGCTTTCATTGTATGCCATTTTTTCCCTCAAACAATTTTGTTTTCTATGAATTTTAATGGGAAAACAAAGAAAAAAATAGAAAAAACATGTATTTCTCAGTTTTACCAATTCCAGTTTAAAAATAAAAAGTGCTACTGTCGATAAAAAACACACATTTTGTTTGGCTATTCTTACTGCTTATCACAAAACTTCGATTATGTTCCTGTCACAATTTATGGTGAAGATATTTGATTCTGAAATAATGCTACAAAGTGTGTTTTTCACTATGAAATGAGAAAATAAAGTACTTTTAATAGTAAAAATCAATCTCATTAGCTCAGGAAACGTATATTCCCAGTCACCAATTAGTCCTGCATCAGATAGTGCCAGAAATATGCACAGGAGGAAGCCCAATCCTGCACAGCACTACTTCTGCTACAAGACGTATATCTACTGACCTGTGGCTTAGATGAAGTCCCAGAGGACGTATATCTACTGACCTGTGGACGAAGAGGTTAAGGTTGAATTCTAGTTACACAGGCATACAGGCAACAAGTAGGATAGGAGTACAAGATACCGGCCTTACAGCCGTTTCATGGCAACTGCCGCTTCCTCAGAGACCGACAAAGGTTGGATGGATACCTTTGTCGGTCTCTGAGGAAGCGTCAGTTGCCATGAAACGGCTGTAAGGCCGGTATCTTGTACTCCTATCCTACTTGTTGCCTGTATGCCTATGTAACTACAATTAAACCTTAAAGAGCAGTGCTGGTGCTCCGTCTTTTGCTTCTTGATAACGGATGGAATTAGTTGGATTACGTGAGCACACCACTGGGTGGTAAAGTACACAGAGCCAATCCACAGCCAGCATCTGGTGCCAGCCATCTCTTAGTCTACCATTACCACTAACATTATTAAATCCCACCTCGGGTTCTCTTTAAGGTCTAATACACACATCCAATTTTTATTGGCAGATGACTGGCCAATTTTACCACTTCCATGTAGTATGAGAGCCTACCTACACAGTCTGTTCATAGTATTCAACATCTGTTAACCCTCATACTACAAGGCAGTGGTAAAATTGGCCAGTCATCTGTGTGTGTACAGAGCCTTATGGTGGCTACTAATGATCCAATTTTTTTCATCCAATCTTACCATTTCTCTGTAATGTAAGGTAACTGCCTGAAGCATCCATTCAGTATATTCACTCAATTTACCCTTAGTTATACTACATAGATTTGGTAAGATTGGATGAAAAAGATTGGATCATTAGTGGCCACCTTAAAGCCTCATCTACACGTGTAGATGAGGCGGCGATCCGGCGGCTCGATTAGCCGCCGGATCGCCTCTTCCGCTTCCCCGCTCGTCGCGCGTGCTCCAGATTCGATTCCCCGCTCGTCCCCACCGGCGTTGCTTATCTTCCGCTCGATTCCCTGCCATTGTCCCCTCGCGGGGAGCGAGCAGGGAATCGGCGGTGGGGAGATCCGTCCTGTTGGATCTTATCAATGGAGCCGCATCAGAGGCTCGATTGATAAGGAACATCGCGGCCGCATCTACGCGTGTAGATGCGGCTTTAGAAATACTACTTTTAGACAAAGAAAACAGGTGCTCACAGTGCACAGGTGTATCCTCCACCACAATGACACACAACAGAGATCGCACTAACTCTATATAAAAACCACAAGCAGAGAAAGAATTGCACACCATAATCGGATCCGAGATGCTGGACCGTAAACCGTAAATGCAAAATTCCAAGAGGTCCACACACTCAATAAACGTAAGTGTGGTTTATTCACATAATACACCAGATGTCCAGTGCAGTCTCCAACGACCGTTTCAAGGCCTCAGCGAGTCCCCTTTGGCAAGGTATTAACAGAATGGTATCAACTAAATAAAAAACATACTGTGCCAAGATACACTTTGGCTGTATCTTTGAATCAAGTTATTCAAACACGACTGTATTCAATTTGACGGCTGTATTCTAGTCAAACAACTTTTCTGTGCCTGGGCCTTCAGCGGTTGCTATGGCTGCTATGGCAGATACTGCCACACCCATCCTTGACTTTAAGGTGGTCCTGTCCTCTTGGCTGTTGTGAGGAACAGAGCAGCCAACCGCTTGGCATTCTATGATCAAAACCAGTGTGTGTTTCGGAAAAGCTGTTGTCTATGAAACTGGATACCATCCTTAACTGCGACCCAAAGTGAACACAGCTTTGTCATTTTCCTATTTCTAAAGCCCCGTCTGAGGGTATATCGGAGACGGGATGAATGCTTCTCACTTTCATGTGACTGGTAAACTTTACAAAAATCATCTCCGAGAATCAGAAACGATGAGGTCAGCATTCCGCCGCTTCGCAATGATGTGCTCGGTTGGAGACAATTTGTAAACAAGTGTATAACTAGGACAATGTGTTACACACAGGCTGGGATTACACGTTATATTTTGTCTTGGTCCAGCTACGCGCTTCTCTGTAGCTCGGAAAGATGGATTCCAGCAATCATTACTGATGGTCAACTTGACCTGGAATAGAAGAAAGCAAACAGATGATGTTCATAATACATTAATGACAGGATGATATTACTGTTTTTCCTCTTCTTTGCATAGCATACGTTGAGTGTAATCCCAGCTCCATTCACAAATACTCTACACAGTGAAGCTTTTTATTTATTTTGTAGTCCGTGTAGATGATTTCTTGATTAGCTGATGTCATGTAAACGCATGCATGAAGAAGGGGCGCAGAAAAAAAATGGGCGCCAGTTTTCGTTTATAAAATTATTTTTACTATATTTAGCTATATTCTTCATTTTTAAAGTGTAAATAGTATAAATTAACGTAATAAAATATTGGTATATATTAAGAATATTTTACTACAATTTAACCTAACCCTACTATCACACAGAATCCTCCCCCCTCTGATACCTAAAACTAAAACCCTCCTTCCTTCAAACTACGGGTCGTCAGACCCGCCCGCGGGGCGGCCGTTCTGACGACATTTTGCCGGTGTGTACAGTCTGTCGTCAGGCTGATAAGACTGGCGACAGACTGTACACACCGGCAAATTGTCGTCAGAACGACCGCCCCGTAGGTTTGTAAAAATCAGACATGTGTACGTAGCTTAACCCTAAATCCCCCCTCCTGACGCCTAACCCTAAAACCTCCCTTCTTGACGCCTAACCCTAAAATCTCCCTTCTTGATGCCTAACTCTAAACCCCCCCACCTGACAACTAATCCTAAATCCTCACTTCCTAACGCCTAAACCTAAAACCCCTTTCTTGACGCCTAACCTTAAATCCCGCCTTCCTGACGCCTAACCCTAAAACCTCCCTTCTTGATGCCCATCCTTAAATCCCTCCTTCCTGACGCGTAACCCTAAAACCTCCCTTCTTGACGCCTAAAACCTAAGAACCCTCCTTTTTGATGCCTAACCTTAAAACCCCCCTTCCTAACCTTATAATTGTAAACGATTGTGGAATTATTTCCGTGGTCAGCGCACAGGATGCGCGCTGACACTGTGGAAATCCTCCACAAGCGTGTAATCTGAGAGAACCCAGCAATGGTGCTATGCACCTGTAGAGGGGAATTCCTGCCGGCAGATGGAGCTGCAGAGAACAGAGGAACAACCCCTCTGTACTGCCACAGATGCCAGATAGGAATTGTACGAGGGGAAGCAATGCAGGGCAAGATAGCCCTTAAAGAGAGAGAGCACAGAGACAGGATGTATGTGTGTTCACCAATCTACTCGCCACCCAGCGACGATGAACACACAACAGTGAAGACCAAGTGGGAAAGCAATCGCAAGAGATGGCGATTGCTAACAGCGACACAAGACTGAATAAGCACAGAGAAGGAATGTATGCATGTCCACCAATCTAGTCGCCACCCAGCAACGGCGAACACACAGCAGCGGAAACCAAGTGAGAACGCAATCGCAAGAGATGACGATTGCTAACAGCGAAACAAGACTGAGTAAGCACAGAGATAGAATGAATGTGTGTCCATCAATCTAGTCGCCACCCGGTGACGGTGAAACACACAACGGCAGAAACCAAGTATGAACGCAATCGCAAGTGTAGCGATTGCCAATAGTAACACAAGACTGAGCTAGACTGAGCACAAGTGTAGAGAAAGAGCACAGAGACAGAATGTATGTGTGTCCACCAATCTAGTCGCCACCCAGCGACGGTGAACACACAACAACAGAAACGAAGTGGGAACGCAATCGCAAGACTTGCGATTGCCAACAGTGACATAAGACCGAGCAGGACAGAGCACAAGAGTAGCAAGAAAGGCACAGCAAGCAACAACAACCAGAACATCAAGGAAAATAACAAACGCTAACTAAGCGCGAACACCGCACTCATTCGCAACAGCGAAGGCGTTTAAGCACGATTACCGCACGTTAGGCGCCCAGTGATAAGCGTGCCACCCTAACTAACCAAAGTACACAAACAAGGAATAGAGAACGCTAACGCTTGCTAAACGGTTACCTCACCGAGCCTACAGCAAGCGTTCGTACCAAACAAGACAGACAAACAGATGGGGCTACCAGTAGCAACCGCTGCTCTGGTTAGCACCCCTAAGGCAGAATACAGAAGGAAGCACTGCCACTACCACTAGGGTGAATGCAATCCAGACATATGGAGCAGCCAGCAGCAACCGCAGCTCTGGCCTACACTTCCAGACAGACAGAACGATTTCCTGTTGACCGCCGCTGGCGACAAGACAATCGAGGCAGAGAAACAGAACAAGGCAATACAAATAATACAACCTGACTGAACTAGAAGGAATGCCTAGTGCAGTCCCAAGGAATTACTCTAAGATAATCTTTAGCAAACGGTAGCAAAGGCTGACACTCCAGGTGTTAGCAGGAACAAACCATCATGACCAGCAAGGAATTCTGAGAGCACAAGGTATTTATACTGCAAGCCATCAAAGGAGGCAGCCAGGCAATTTGCATGACAAGTGTATGCAAATTCCTGACCAGCAGAGCAACTCTGAAACTTGCAAAATGAAGACAGGTCTCTTTTTCAGAGACCTGCAACACTCAGACCCAAAGAATGGACAAACAGCTGTCTGCCTGTGCAGACAGCCGAGCGGATCATTACAATAATGTTCAAAATGACAAATTTCAAAACAATAATTATCATAAATTTTAAATAATCTATAAATACAAAACATGAAAAACGTAAAAAACTATAACATTCCAATTTTCAGAACAATCCAACATTTCAAAAACTATAATGTTGTAATTTTGACAACCATAATTATTGTGCACCCAAATTTCTGCTTTGGGCGCCTAATAGCCGATATTGGCATTAGCATTATTTTTACATTACATGGGAAGCCCAAATCATCCATTAGCCGCTGAGCGCCCAAATTTCCTTCTTTCTTGTAAACCACTTCTAAGTATTTGGGCAGATGCTCCTTCAGCAGCTACTTCCTGCTCCATAAACTAAAGCTATGTACCCATGTGCCAGATGTATCAGGGATCTCCGGTCGATGAGCCCTTTCCTCCTTTTGGACTTGATGCGCTTGCGAGGCAGCCACTAGGGCACACTCTACAAGCAGTAGCAGTGTTAGGGAGTCTTGCCCAAGGTCTCCTTACTTAATAGGTGCTGGCTTACTGAACAGGAAGAGCCTGTAAGGCTTGGTGGTGTATTCTCCACAGTCAGCATGCAACGCATGAGCTGACGTGGAGGAGGTACACACACTAGCACAAGGAAATAGGCTATCCCTAGTATAGTGGAGGGGAGGACTGACTCCAATAGGAGATTGTGGCGCACAGAGCCGGTGCAGATCTGACAGCCACAAACAATGCTTTCGTTATAACGTCTCAGCGCAAAGTAGCGCTGAGCGCATAAACCAGAACTGAGGAGATCAGGACAAGTAGACAGAATGAACGCTTGCTAGCTAGCGGCTACTTAGCGACAGCAAGCGTCCAAAACCAGACAGACTGGAATGAGGCAGCCAATGCGATGCGGCGATGGCGTGCCTCACAAAGACAGGACAGGACAGTCAGAAAATAGCAGGATTAAGATAGATGAACGTAACACAGATAAATATACAATAAGTATGTTTTCCTAGCGTATTACAATTACAGCTATCAATGAAACTATTTGTAACGTCTGACCAACATATGTATATATCGGCAATGAACCGATATATGACATAAGCAGGAACGCTGACTAGGAATGGAGCAACACAGGGAACAGGACTCAGAAGGATTCGCTATCTCTTCGCAGAGATGAACGCAATCCACAAACGGTAACAGAACAGGATTCAGAAGGATTCGTTATCTCTTCGCAGAGATGAACGCAATCCACAAACAGTAACAGAACAGGATTCAGAAGGATTTGTTATCTCTTCGCAGAGATGAACGCAATCCACAAACAGAACCAGGAGCAGGGTAACTACCTCAGCACGGGTGGTCACGGTACGCGCAACCTACCAAAACGTGCTGGAAAGCTGACTAACTGCACACAGGATATAAACAGTTTGTGTACGTATACATCAGCGACACTGATGTATTAACGTAACACAAATACAAGGAAAATAATAAACGTGCTGGTATGCATATATATTGGCAATGAACCAATATATGATGCAAAGACCAGCAAAGTATCTTTATAACAAGAAACACGATCGGGGGCTAAAGCGACAGCAAGACAGGCTTAGGCTGAAGCTATGAAAACCCAAGGAAACCCTGCAGGAAGCAGATCTTTATACTGAGGTCATCCAATGGGAGCAGACATGCAGATTCCCACACAGGTGAATGATAATCAGTCACAAGCTGACAGCAGGGAAAGACAGACAAAGCTATGCGGCTTGCATGGAAATAGATCAGAACTGCCTGAGCTGCAGCACTACTACTTCCAGTAATAGCTGCTGCAGCAGCGATCATTACAGTACCCCCGCCTTTAAAAGCGGATTCCAGACGCTTTTCAAAACTGAAATTCCCAACAAAACAGTCTGACTGATAATTCATGATGACCGGGACAGCCCGGCAAGACCGAATTCCAGAATCAGTCCCCACAAGACTGGACCCATCAGAACCAGAACCTACAGAACCATGCCCATCAGTACTACAAGCCCCAGTGTGACACCCATCAGAACCATGATTTCCAGAAGAAAGCCCTCCGAAACTCCCTGAGCGATACCCACCGCCTTCCAGGAACCGTTCAGAAACGCCAAAGCCTTTGCAATGCCCACCGGTACTGTCTTTACCAACACAAAACCCACTGTTGAACCAGTCCAAGGCACCAGGACAAGTTTTCTCAGAGACCTCCCAGAACACCTTGAAGCTCCAAAGAGATCCCCATAGGTCAGAATGCCCCTTAGGCTCACATGGAGAACCATCAAGAACCCCTATGGAACCTAGGGCAATTCCCGAGTCAGGGCCACAAGGACAAACATCAATATCAGGGCTTTCAGGGACCAGAACCATCTCTGGGCATGCAGGCAGACTGGCAATATCAGAACGTGTTCCCACTAAGGAAGCATCAGAGCACGCTAACACCTTAGACACACTTGGGCATTCTGGCACACAAAGAACATCTGGGCACACCGGCACAAGAGAAACCTCTGGGCATGTCAAGGAACTGTGAGCCTCAGGGTCAGCCAAGACAGGACCAAAACCAGGACTGGCCAAAAAAAAATCATCATGACTAAACTTCGCAACTACTGGACTTTTACACGAGAATGCTGGATCAGACTTAGATGTCGCTGATTCCAGCAAAGTCAGTAACAAATCAGATTTAGGGGCACTAACAAGACAGGACAAATCTTCTGATGTATGCACTGAACCAGATAGGGACTCCACAACTACCTCTGGACTGGACAGAGACTCATTTAATACACTGAATTGGAGCTCATGAGGCGCTGCAGAACAAGTCAGTATTGCAGCAGCCCCCACTGGACTAGGCAAAACTGAGGAATTCCCTGGACAGGAAGGGGACTCTGGAACCTCTGCCACAGCGGCCAGAGAACCAGAATCTTTCAGGATACAGGGCTGGGTTTCAGGAACACTCAGACCGGACTGAAATTCTGAGATTTCTATTATTTTGACCAGAGAATCAGAATTATCCATGTTACAGGGCAAGACTTCTGAAACATTCAGAGGACAGGGCTGGAGTTCCTCGGCTGTTACAACACTGGAGAGGGACTCAACATTGGTTAAATCAGACTGTGTACAGGACAAGGTATCTAACACAATTGCTGACGAGGACAATATTTCAATGGCTTCTGCTTTGCTGGGCAGAAATTCACCAAGTTTTATTAGAGCAGACTGTAATTCCAAAACAGCTGCTAGACAAGTGAATATTACTGCAACACCAACTGAGGTAAGCAGTGCCTCAGACCCTTCTGCTAGAGGGTTTGAAATATCCAAAGTACTGGGTGAAGCATAAGACTCTGCGACCACAGCTTCACTGGACAGGATCACTGAACAGTCCATATTGCAGGGCAAAACCATGGAAGCACCTGCTGGACAGCATAATGATTCTGTGACCTGAGTTTCATTTGAGAGATCTACTGCACAATTCATGGTACAGGGCAAATTTACTGGAAGATTTTCTGAACAAGGTAATAATTCTGCGATTTCAGGTTCACATAGCAGATGCTCTGAGCTATTCATGAAACTAGAGCGAGGTGTAGAAACAGGAAGATCAAGACACAATGTTTGCGCATCTGAATCACCATTCATTTGTAAAATTGGAAAATTCAGATGCTGGGGTTCTGAGTTTACTAGACAGGATTGCTGGGACTCGGAAACTGATGTAGTGCATCTATTGGCATCTGCTGGATCAGACAGGAGTTGAACTTTATTAACACAGGTAATTTCTGCAGAAGTGTTTGCAGAGACAGGCAAGATTTTTCTGGTGTCTGTTTCACTAAACAAAGAGTCATGAGTACTGGCTAGGCTGGACTCGGAAGTCAGCAGGACCTCTGGATTCTCTGCTGAGAAATTTGCGCAGGGCAAGGTTAAGAATGTATCAGTGGGTTCTGTTTTACTGGGAAGTAACACTGAGTTATCCATGGTACAGGGTGGAATTGCAGGAACTTCAATTTCACACAAAAAGAGCTCCGAATCACCTGCTGAATCAGCCAAAGGTGCTGAAGCAGGCGGGTCAGAACGCCAAATTTGCGAATTCGGAGTCACATAAAAATCATCCAAAATCAGTTCCCACACATCAATCAAGGGAGCCACACAGTCATACCTACACACACCAGCCTCTATTAGGTTATAGGCTGACTTAATGCATGCGTTCAATACCATTTCACTTTTTGCACTGTAAAATTGACAAAATGAACTTGAATCATTCTTCCATTCACAGACCAGGGCTTCCATCTCTCCCCTCTCGAATGGAGGATCCCATGCATACTTAACAGCGAAACATTTAGGCTGATCACAGTCTGCAGATATGATTGTGGCAGGCACATGTATAGGGTTAATTAGCAGGTGATTGGCAGATTCCTTATTCTTAAGACTCTCCAATACCTGTAGCAAGTGTTGAACTGTAGTGTATGCAAACTTCCCTTGGTTCACAAATAAGTTGATTTGTTCAATACTCTGTAATATCTCATCATAATCATACTCAGATAATTCTTTTAAACAAAAATCTTTATTTTCCCTAGCCAGGGAGGAAAGTTCATTAGTAGTTTCATAAGTCCATTTAACTCCCCTGAAAGACAATTGCATTTCATTATCTGTTAATGGCAGAATCTCATTATAGGTCTCAGTCGCTAAGGATAACGATTCTGCAGATTGGACACGTTTCTTAGAACGTTTGCGTTTTGCCTTTGACCTTGCGGTTTTTGGTGATTTATTCAAAGCTGCAGGAAAATTATCAGTAACACTTTCTGCTTGCTGCTCATTCTTGCAAGCAATTGAAGAAGCAGCTGATTGGCCTGCTGCCAGGAGTTCATTAAGAGGAAAAGGCAATGGATCTATGCGCAACCAGTTATGGATCACAAACGCTAGAAATTCCAGCGGTCTATCTTTCAAATCGGAATGATTGAGAACATCAAATGCCCACTGGAATAATTCCCCTTTAAACAAAATATAACTTAGTTGGAGTGCCCAGGTTGAAACAGGAGTCGCTTGGAGATCAGGATTGGTCAGGAACCTGGCACATTCAGAGAAAAACTCATTTTCTGTTTCAGAGCTAAGTTCTTCAAATTTCTTAAAGGAACAGGAACCATTATTAACAGTGTCATACTTTCTGGGAATCCCCCCCACAATGGGGATTGGTAATGGGGTTTTCATAATGTAAGGCTTGGTGGTGTATTCTCCACAGTCAGCATGCAACGCATGAGCTGACGTGGAGGAGGTACACACACTAGCACAAGGAAACAGGCTATCCCTAGTATAGTGGAGGGGAGGACTGACTCCAATAGGAGATTGTGGCGCACAGAGCCGGTGCAGATCTGACAGCCACAAACAATGCTTTCGTTATAACGTCTCAGCGCAAAGTAGCGCTGAGCGCATAAACCAGAACTGAGGAGATCAGGACAGGTAGACAGAATGAACGCTTGCTAGCTAGCGGCTACTTAGCGACAGCAAGCGTCCAAAACCAGACAGACTGGAATGAGGCAGCCAATGCGATGCGGCGATGGCGTGCCTCACAAAGACAGGACAGGACAGTCAGAAAATAGCAGGATTAAGATAGATGAACGTAACACAGATAAATATACAATAAGTATGTTTTCCTAGCGTATTACAATTACAGCTATCAATGAAACTATTTGTAACGTCTGACCAACATATGTATATATCGGCAATGAACCGATATATGACATAAGCAGGAACGCTGACTAGGAATGGAGCAACACAGGGAACAGGACTCAGAAGGATTCGCTATCTCTTCGCAGAGATGAACGCAATCCACAAACGGTAACAGAACAGGATTCAGAAGGATTCGTTATCTCTTCGCAGAGATGAACGCAATCCACAAACAGTAACAGAACAGGATTCAGAAGGATTCGTTATCTCTTCGCAGAGATGAACGCAATCCACAAACAGAACCAGGAGCAGGGTAACTACCTCAGCACGGGTGGTCACGGTACGCGCAACCTACCAAAACGTGCTGGAAAGCTGACTAACTGCACACAGGATATAAACAGTTTGTGTACGTATACATCAGCGACACTGATGTATTAACGTAACACAAATACAAGGAAAATAATAAACGTGCTGGTATGCATATATATTGGCAATGAACCAATATATGATGCAAAGACCAGCAAAGTATCTTTATAACAAGAAACACGATCGGGGGCTAAAGCGACAGCAAGACAGGCTTAGGCTGAAGCTATGAAAACCCAAGGAAACCCTGCAGGAAGCAGATCTTTATACTGAGGTCATCCAATGGGAGCAGACATGCAGATTCCCACACAGGTGAATGATAATCAGTCACAAGCTGACAGCAGGGAAAGACAGACAAAGCTATGCGGCTTGCATGGAAATAGATCAGAACTGCCTGAGCTGCAGCACTACTACTTCCAGTAATAGCTGCTGCAGCAGCGATCATTACAGAGCCAAGTTTTGAACCCAAGTCTCCTATGACAAAGGCAAAGAGCACACGGTGTTCGGAAAATTATTTGGATTTTTTCTGGATGCGATTCTCGCATCTAATGGACACAGGCCCATAGGAAGTCATTGCTATACGGATTCATGTGCTGAAAAAAAATGCACAAATTCTACCTAGTGGAAACGGCAAATACATATTTTATTATTTTTTTTCACGGGGCTGGGACTAAATAGACAGGTTTGTGTTCTCTGTACAGTGCTGTGAGTGGGATATGACAGAACTACGTAAAAGGCTAATATGCAGAAAACCCGTACAAAGGTCTGTCTTCTCTTTGGGCTCTTTGTAGCATTTATAGGGCTGCTTCATGGCAGCTTCTCTTGGCATGATGCTCCTTGTCCAACAAAAGTTATATTGAAAAGCCATTTGCCGTACGAGCTGAGATGAAAGCGCTGGGAGCGGGAGGGTGATAATCTGAGGTTGTGGCAGAACATCACATTTCCACCCTTCTTTTTCAGATCACCAGGCAGCACAGAGAACTTTCCCAGCTTGCCTATCTTTAGCAAATTCCATTCTTGGCTGTTAGCGGGTATCACGTACCTCCCAACTCTCTGAGATAAAGCAGAGGAGCATGTTTTAACGGTAAAATATTTCCTGGGAAATACACAGAACAAGTCTTACTACCACTGCACCCACCAGGCTAAACATACCTCCAGTCATAGCCTTATCACACCCTCCAGCCATGGCCTCACCACACCTCCAGTCATAGCCTTATCACACCCTCCAGCCATGGCCCCACCACACCTCCAGTCATAGCCTAATCACACCCTCGAGACATGGCCTCACCACACCTCCAGTTATAGCCTCACCAAGCCTCCAGTCATAGCCTCGACACACCTCCAGTCATAGGCTCATCACACCCTCCAGCCAAGGCCTCACCACACATCATCCAATCATAGCCTCATCCCACCCTCCAGACATGGCCTCACCATACCCTCCAGACATGGCCTTACCACACCTCTAGTCATAGCCTCATCACACCCTCCAGTCATGGGCTCATACAATACAATAATACAATAACATTTGTAAAGCGCTTTTCTCCCATACGACTCAAAGCGCATAGTTGTGTCTCAGATTAATACAGGGTTGCAGGCTGGGGTGTGTTACAGAGGAGATAGTCAGATGTTCATGAATGCCAGACTGAAGAGGTAGGTTTTCAGTTTAGACTTAAATGCTTCCAGGGATGGAGCTGTCCTGATTGGGTGTGGCAGGGAGTTCCAAAGTGTAGGGGCAGCATGACAAAAGGCTCTGTCTCCAAAGGTTTTGAGGTGGACTCTGGGGGTGACCAAGGTGTTACGTCCTTTTGATCTAAGATTGTGGGGGGTGTGATGCAGTTGCAACAAGTCCTTCAGGTATCCAGGGCCCAGATTGTGCAAGGATTTGAATGTCAGTAAGCCAATCTTAAACAGAATTCTCCATTTTATCGGTAGCCAGCGGAGTGAGCACAGGGTTGGTGTTATGTGGCAATGGCGGGGTTGGCTCGTTAACAGCCTTGTGGCGGCATTCTGTACTAATTGCAGGCAGTGTAAGTCTTTCTTATGCAGGCCTGTGTAGAGGACGTTGCAGTAGTCTAACCTTGATGTGACGAAGGTATGAACTAGGGTTGCGCAAAAGGTGGATCAGCGCAACACCAGGCCGCCTCCGAATGGCCTCCATCAGAGATGCGCTGAGCCCCCCCAGGAACTACAAACGCACCTTGAACCCAAACAGAAGCTCTGCATATACACCAAAAGCATGGCTGTTAAATGGGAGCAGCTGGCCAAAAACGAATTAAATTAGTACATAGCAAGGAAATAAGCAGCGCTACTTAAAAACAGGCAAGTGCCTACCTGCAAAAGAGTGCAAGGCCTACTTCTGGGATATACACACCGAGCATACACATGACCTGTCTACCACTAGAGGAGGATGTTAGTTTCCTGTAACAGCTTGCATGCAACCTATTAAGTATTCGTCCCTCCCACTGCGAAGAAGTCAATCTTCCATGGGAGGGGCCTAACACTAACTAAATCCTAACCTATGTATATGCATAGCCTGGGTGCGGCTAATCAAGTAAAATCGAAAATTGAAAATTGCGCAAAAGGTGGATCAGCGCAACACCAGGCCGCCTCCGAATGGCCTCCATCAGAGATGCGTTGAGCCCCCCCAGGAACTACAAACGCACCTTGAACCCAAACAGAAGCTCTCTGCATATACACCAAAAGCATGGCTGTTAAGTGGGAGCAGCTGGCCAAAAACGAATTAAATTAGTACATAGCAAGGAAATGAACAGCGCTACTTAAAAACAGGCAAGTGCCTACCTGCCAGAGAGTGCAAGCCCCACTTGTGGGATATAATACACACTGGGTGAGGGCTGTTTCACAGCTGTGATATTTCTTGAAGCCAGATTGAAGAGGGTCAAGGATGTTGTTTCTGGAGAGCCTGGCTTCAAGTTGGAGGTAGACAGCCTTTTCAATAACTTTTCCCAGAAAGGGGAGGTTTGAGACAGGTCTGTAGCTGTTTAGAGCATCTGGGTCTAAGGATGGTTTCTTGAGTAGTGGCCTGACGATTGCTTCTTTCAGAGTAGAAGGAAACCACCCTTCTTGTAAGGAACCGTTGACTATTTTGTGGAATGCCGGTGTAAATAGTTCAGGGCATTTCAACATGAACTTAGTGGAGCCAGCGGCCAGATCGCAGGTAGTCTGGCGAAGGTTTGAGAGGATATCCAAGATGTCTTTTTCAGTGATTACCTTAAAATCAGACCATGGTGGTAGGCTATTTTTGCACCAGTATGGCTCTGCATGGGTTTCTGGGGCTGTAAATTGAATGGCAGATCGTATGGAGGAGACTCATAACACCATCCAGTCATGGGCTCATAACACCCTCCAGACATGGGCTCACCACACCTCCAGTCATGTCCTCATCACACCCTCCAGACATGACTTCACCACATCTCCATTTATAGCCTCACCATACCTCCAGTCATAGCCTCAACACACCTCCAGTCATAGCCTCATCACACCCTCTAGACATGCCCTCGGCCCATCATGAACTCACCACACCTGAAGTTATTTTCTCACCACACCTACCAGTCATGACCTCACCACACCCCCAAGTCATGACCTCACCACACCCTACAGACATGGCCTTTGATACATCCCCACTCAAGTAGACATTGATTCATTCATCAGCTGAGGATTTTTCAGTTGACGCTGCTCCTTTTGCATGCATGGTCGAGGCCACATGCCTTGTGCAGAAAGCTGCCGGTGTTGTGTCTGATTACGCTGCCTATTTATTTGCGCTGCTCCGCATGCGCAGTAGGAGACTGCGCGGCCACATTTCCTATTGAATGATGCTGCTGGTGGTAAAATACTAGATATCTCCGCTCCCACACCTCTTCCACTCCCCACATTTTCAGGGTAGGGAGGGAACCCCCAGAACAACCTCTATGCCAAATTGCAGCCCCCCAGACCGGTTCCAGAGATAGGTTTCTGTAATCTATCTCCTGAACCAGCGGGTCTCGGGGGTTGCAATTTGGTATAAAGGTAGTTCGGGGGGTCCCCTCCCTACCCTGAAAATGTGGGGAGTGTAAGAGGTGTGGAAGTGAAGATATTTAGTATTTTACCTTCAGCAGCATCGTTAACGTCACACTGAGCATGCGTGGTACGCAGTGTGGAAGGAAGCTTCCGGGCAGTGCAATCAGACATTACACCGGCCTCAGGAGCGTGGTGGAGGAGGCGCACATCTGGGGCCGTGCATGTGCCATAGCCCGTGACTGGTCCTGTCGGTGAGCTTTTCGAGGGGCACAGTGGCACAACACAGCAGAGCAGGAGGAAGCTGATGGATCTGCAAGGCTATGGTGGGATGGAAGAAGCCCCAGGTATGTAAAATAGTATTATGAATATTATTACTATTATTGATTCATAAAGCGCCAACATATTACATGCCGCTGTACAAAGTTAGTAACAAACATGGGGTACAAACAATACAGACAATGGGGTACTCCATTGTACAAAATGCAGAACTGGTACAAAATACAGTAACTAAAGTGATAGTGAATAATACAATGTATAATGGAAATAAAACGTGTTCCCCCATCTCAGGTACAAATTAAGTAAAATGGGGCTTTGGGCAAAAAAAAAATGTGGTGCCCCTACAGGGATGAAACTACAAATCATGACGGGGCCTCCGTAATGTTCACAGCCCTTCCTTTGCCTCCCCTTGGAAACCCTCAGCATACCTTGGAATAGTTATAGAACAAGTGTGGCCATCGGGATCTTCACACTCGTAACAAGTGTAGCCACAAAACACCTGATCTGGAGTATCAGAGGAAGTAGTTGGGGCCCCTCCTCCCACCTCTGGGCCCAGTGCAGTCGCAGGGGCTGCTCCCCCCTAGTCAGGGCTGCCTTCAGGGTATCACAGGTGGGACTGCAGTACGGGGCCCAAGTCAGTCTGGGGCCTGGCGAACAGCCACACACAATGAGCCCCAGCTGCAAGTTGTGATTTGCATTGTGATGTTTTGTGATTTTGCCATTCTTATTTCAGTGAATGAAAATCACAATCGCTGAGAAAATGCTGCATGCAGTGCCTGTGAGATTTGTGCACATTGCAAGCACTGCTAAAGCACTGCAGTGAGAGTAATCCCATAGGATTACATGTGACTACTCGGGGGGGGGGGGGGCTTGGCTGATGATAATATAGGGGGTTCACATCAAATATGGGGGGGGCAGCAGTGGCGTAGCTTAGGAGCTGTGGGCCCCGATGCAAGTTTTACATGGGGCCCCCCCAAGCAATCTCCATACATATCAATTGATACGTCGCACCAAAACCTGCCAATGGCAACTACAGTGTCAGAGGTGCAAGAAGGGGATGGGGAGCAGTTTGTTAATGATTACCACTATTCAAAGTATCTATAGAAGTGATTATTATGAGCACAGGACCAATAGAGAGCTGATACTGCAATTCAGGGAGGGCCCTACGGGGCCCCTCTGGCCCAAGGGCCCCGATGCGGTCGCTACCTCTGCACCCCCTATTGCTACGCCCCTGGGGGGCAGTAGGTTTTCCCAGTATGGGACCAAGACATTTCTGCCCCTAGTTACACCCCTGGGCCCCTAACATTCTCATTCTGTGCTGACAGTAAACTTGTGACAACTACAGTCTCTGACTTGTGGGATTGGTAGGCTTGCCTTGGGGCCCTGGCAATTATCCAGTATGACCCTATGGAAGCACTGCCCCTAACAAGGAGTATATGAAGTTAAAGGCACTGAAACTATACATTCTTACTGCTTGACAAGGAGGAAGTTACCTACTACAGGACCACTTTAGAGGGGCCCAGCTCTGCATCCCATGTGTCACATGTGTCAGGACGTGTGGGAATACAGCGCATGGTACAGTGTGTTTATCGTGGGAAAGATCTCTGAGGGTTCTGGAGACAGAGACTAATATTAATCGGGTCATTGTTCTTTGAAAAGAGCTGCAGTAGGATTTGGGTATTTGGATACATATTTAAAGTAGACCTGAACTTAAAAAATTCCTCTCTGCTGTAAAAGATAAGTAACAGCATAATCTATATATATAAAATCGGATGTGTGTATGTATGTATGTATGTATGTATGTATGTATGTATGTATGTATGTGTGTGTGTATGTGCCGCGATCACTCGAAAACGGCTTGACCGATTTGAACGAAACTTGGTATACAGATCCCTTACTACCTGTGATGATATGTTCTGGGGGTCTCGCGGCCCCCCTGCACACGTGGGCGGAGCTACAAACAGCAAATCAGATTTCACCCATTTAAGTCAATGGAAAAAAATGTAAAAGGCTGCCATTCTCACAGTAATCAAGCCAGAGTCCCCACACTTGGCACAGTTGGTCACTTGGTGACCGAGGTTACGAATCCAGGAATAGTGGGAGGAGCATAACACAACCAATCAAATTTCAGCCATTCATTTTAAATGGGAAAATGTAAACTGCAGCCATATTTACACTGTTAATCGCAGGGTTCTCAAACTTGCCACACTTGGTCACTGGGTGAATGCGATTAAGATTCAGGAAAGTGGGTGGAACCTACAACATTCACTAAAGGGGCGGGGCCACCTACAGCCAATCAGATTTCCTTGGTGGATAAACTGCTTCCATTCACACATTTTTGATGCCAAGAACCTGAAAGCTCACAAACTTGGTCACTGGGTGACGTGTGTCAAGGCTACAAAAAGTGGGCGGAGCTAAAAACAAATTTCACTGGAAAATATAAACTGCAGCCATTCTTACACTGTTAATGGCAGGGCTCTCAAACTTTGCACAGTTGGTCACTGGGTGAATGAGCTTAAGATTTTGGAAGGTGGGTGGAGCCTACAACAGCCAATAAAAATTCACCTTTTGATTTTCAAAGGGAGTATTTAAGCTGCTACCATTCTTATACCGTTAATAGCAAATGCCTCAAACCTGATACAGTCAGTCATTGAGTGATTAGGGTTCACATTCAGAAAGGGGGCGGAGCCACAAACAGCCATATTTGTTTATTTTTCAATGGGACTATACAAAGTATTGATACCAAGGACCCCAAAGCTGATAAACTTGATAACTGAGTTACTGTATGTCAAGGTTAGAAAAAGTGGCCCGGTGCCAACAACTACATTTTTAACATGGTAGGGTTCCCAAACTTTACACAATTAGCCACTGGGTGACTGGGATGAATATTCAGAAATGTGGGTGGAGCCTACAACAGCCAATCAAAATTGATCTATTGATTTTCAAGGGTAATATACAGTATACATTGCTACCATTTTACACTGTTAATGGCAGAGGCCTCAAACCTGATACAGTCAGTCATTGGGTGACTGGGTCCAAATTCACTAAAGGGGTGGAGCCACAAACAGTCAATCAGATTTGTTAGATTGATTTCAGCCGTTCTCTTATTGGCAGGGTTCTCAAACGGGACACCGTTGGCCACCGGGTGACTGGGACTAATATTTAGGAAAGTGGGTGGAGCCTACAGCAGCCAATCAAAATTCACCTTTTGATTTTCAAGGGGAATATTTACATTGCTGCCATTCATACACTCTTAATGGCAGAGGCCTCAAAGTCACTGGGAGACTGGGGTTTAAATTCTGAAAGGAGAGGGCCAAATACAGCCAATCAGATTTGTTTAATTTCAATGGTAAAATGCAACTTATTTATGCCAAGGACCCCAAAGCTCATAAACTTGGTCATTGAGTGACTGTATGTTAAGGTTAGAAATAGTGGGCGGAGCCAAGAACAACTAACTTTTTACATTGGAAAATATAAACTGCAGCTTTTCTTACACTGTTAATGGCAGAGGCCTCAAACCTGCTACAGTCGGTCGTTAAGTGTCTGGGGTTCAAATTCTGTAAAGGGGCAGAGCCAAACACAGCCAATCAGATTTCAGGAACCCAAAAGCTCATAAACTTGATCATTGAGTGACTGTGTGTCAAGGTTACAAAAACTGGGTGGAGTCAAAAACAGATTTTAATGGGAAATTGTAAACTGCAGCCTTTCTTCATGGTTAATGGCAGGGTTCTCAAACTTTGCACAGCTGAGTTACTGGGTGACTGGGATTAATATTCAGAAAAGTGGGTGGAGCCTAAAAATGCCAATCAAAAATCACATATCGCTTTTCAAGGAGAATATTAAAATTGCTGCCATTCTTGCACTGTTAATGGCACAAGCCTCAAACCTGGTACAGTTGGTCATTGGGTCACTGGGGTTCAAATTCAGAAAAGGGGACAGAGCCACAAACAGTCAATCAGATTTGTTTCATTTCATGGGAAAGTACAAATTATCGATGCCAAGGACCCCAAAGCTCACAAAATTGGTAATTGAGTGACTGTGTGTCCAGGTTACAAAAAGTGGGCGGAACCAAAACCAAATTTCACTGGGAAAATATAAACTGCAGCCATTCTTACACTGTTAATGGCAGGGTTCCCAAACTTTGCCCAGATGGTTACTGATTGACTGAGATTAATACTCAGGGAAGTGGGCGGAGCCTATAATAGCCAATCAAAATTCACCTGTTGATTTTCAAGGGGAATATTTAAATTGCTGCCATTTTTACACTGCTAATAGCAGATGCTTCAAACCTGCTACAGTTGATCATTGGGTGACTGGGGTTCAAATGCTGGAGAGGGGGTGAAGCCACAAACAGCCAATCTGGTTTGTTTCATTTCATGGGAATATAAAAATTATTGATGCCAAGGACCCCAAAGCTCACAAACTTGGACATTCAGTCTTTGTGCGTTAGGGTTAGAAAGTGGGCGGAGCCAACACCAGTCAAATACATACACAGGCAACGCCGGGTCATCAGTGGGTGGAAACAAAATACAAATTTCGCTGGGAAAATGTGAACTGCTGCCATTCTTACACTGTTAATGGCAGGGTTCTCAAACTTTGCACAGTTGGTCACTGGGTGACTGAGATTAATATTCAGAAAAGTAGGTGGAGCCTACAAAAGTGAATCAAATGTCACCTATTGCTTTTCAAGGGGAATATTTAATAGCTACCATTCTTGCACTGTTAATGGCACAGGCCTCAAACCTGGTACAGTTGGTCATTGGGTGACTGGGGTTCAAATTCAGAAAAGGGTGTGGAGCCACAAACAGCCAATCAGATTTTTTAATTTCAATGCAAATTATTGATACGCCGGGCAATCAGCTAGTAACCTTTAAAGAAAACATTTATTTGCTACAGCTGATAGAAAGCCTGCAATAAATCTGCAGTGTGTCTACTTCCTGCTGTCATGGAAGCAGAAATAGGGTTAACATCCTGTGTTTACATATTAGCTGCTCTGCTGAATGCCAATATTCTTGAGCTGACACAGCTGAGAGATCAAATAGCAGTTGGGATTAGTCACAGATGAGGGGGAATTAGGCTAAACTTTTTAAATATATACAGGGTGCATTTCTCTGTGTTTTCCTTCTGTCCTGTGCAAGAGTTCAGGTCCACATTAAAGTGTGTGAATTTGCTGCTTTGTATCATGTAAGCTGGAAAGCACCAAGGTTTTTTTTACCTCTAGAGATTCCATATGTGCTGGGAGAGAGGAAATGAATGTATAGGAATGCTTTATTTACGCTTTGTGTCTCTATGTGTCCTGCCATCCCGCACATGCCCCCTCTTGCCCTGCTCTGATTGGCCGTGTTGCTGTGTCAGTCCGCACACACACCCTCTTGCCCCGCCCCACTGTGATTGGCCATGGCCAAATGATCATACTATTCCACTTAGAAGGGTTCATTTTTGATTGGTTACAGTACTGACTACTCTACAGGGAATTTAAAGACTCTTACAACTTTTGCTGGCCATAAGCACTGTTTATGATTATTTTGGGCGACATTCTGCCAGCTTCCCTGGGACATTTAATGCAGACCGGGTTTGACCGAGCTGCATGTTCTTTTCTATGAGAAGGGAAGGGGGGAGACAGACGGTTCCTAGTTGTGTCCAGTGAAAAAGAAGTCAGTTTCAAAATTCTGCTGATTCCAATTGCTTGCAGACAGAGGAGTGTTTATTAAAAGTACTGGCACCGTTTCTTACCTTGTGAAAGTTTTCCTCATAATCTAACCGGGTGGAAACATTACAATTTGTGTGCTGCCTTATGCGTTTCTCAGGTTCACTTTGGATAGCACTGAGCACACAGAGCAGTAGTCTTGTCTCTGCAGAAAGGCCTGGTGCACACCAGAGGAGTTTTTCTGAGCGTTTTGAGTTTTTAAATCTGCTGCTAATGTTATCCTATGTGTCTGTGCACACTGGAGCAATGAGGTTTTGTAAAAAAAAAACCATAGCATTACATTGGGAAGAGCTTTTGAAACCTCTAAAAGCTCTTCCCAATGTAATGCTATGGGTTTTTTTTTACAAAACCTCATTGCTCCAGTGTGCACAGACACATAGGATAACATTAGCAGCAGATTGAAAAACTCAAAACGCTCAGAAAAACTTCTCTGGTGTGCACCAGGCCAAAGAGAGCAGACAGTATGACTCATCAGAAGGGAGGGGGAGAGAGGAGGGAGTGAGCAGAAAGGGTGGAGCTACAGATGCATGATTAAATTTTATTCTGGCTTTGAGCTACATGAGGAAGAATTTTACAGGATACTTTCTGTAAGCATTTCTCTGTCAGGGTATAACATAGTGTATTCACATACTTAGATACTTTAATGATAACATTGTTGCTCTTGAAGTTTTAAAGCAAATAAGCTGTTTTTTTGTTTCTATCCTGACTCATTTAAATAGGTGAATTGACCAACTGGCTGGAGAGAATGAGAGAACACTTGTCCAGATTATTTTTTAACCTTCTTTTTAAAGGTGCAAATTACAAATGTAATTCATATTGTATTATTTACCTGTAGTATTTATATAGCGCTGACACCTTCCGCAGCGCTGTACAGAGTATATTGTCTTATCACTTAACTGTCCCTCAGAGGGGCTCACAATCAAATCCCTGCTACAGTCATATGTCTATGTATGTATCGTGTAATGTATGTATCATAGTCTGGGGCCAATATAGGGGAAGGCAATTAACTTATCTGTATGTTTTTGGACTGTGAGAGGAAACCGGAGTGCCCAGAGATAACCCACACAGACACAAAATACAAACTCCATGCAGATAGTACCCTGGCTGGAATTTGAACTGGAGACCCAGCGCTGCAAGGCCAGAATGCTAACCACTACACCACCGTGCTGCCCAGTGCTGTATTGTATGCTCAGTCCAATGATAAGAGGGGTTTTCCTGGCACAAGTCAAGGATCAGCATAACGGGCAGGAAATTAGTCTTTCCAGATGGTGGACAGCAATGGCAGTCTCCACATTTCCCCCAAACCATTTCCTTTAAAAGAGAAGGTTTATTGCTTTCACAGCGGTCTCTGAAATAAAACCACCTGTTCATGTCTTTGAAAATTCACAGCGGTATCAAACGGAGAGCCTTGTAAAGACAAGCTGCGCTCTAACAATGGTTATTTCATGGAGGGTAGCAGATACATTTAATTCCGTCTTGCAATACAAGTAACGTATGAAAGGACACCGGCTTCGTACACATTGGCCTCAAGGTCTGATATCACCGAGTATTTATATGCCACCGTTACATTTCACACCGCGTTCCAAGGGCGGAACAACGTGCAAGTTCCTCCTCAGGGAAACAGGAAGGACGAGACTGATTTTACCGATATTTGTAACATTATTGATAATAGAAAGAGGAGAAAGGAAGAAAAGGAAACTGGGACATTTTTTATGTATATTATTTTCACAGAAAGTGAAAGTATTCATTGTAAATAGCTAATCACAACAGGCATCTTTAAAGGGACACTTAAGTCAAACAAAAAAAATGAGTTTTACTCACCTAGGGCTTCCAATAGCCCCCTGCAGCTGTTCGGTGCCCTCGCTGTCTCCCTCCGATCCTCCTGGCCCCGCCGGCAGCCACTTCCTGTTTCGGTGACAGGAGCTGACAGGCTGGGGACGCAAGTGATTCTTCGCGTTCCCAGACACATTAGCACCCTCTATGCTGCTATGTGGTATATGATATATGCTATAGAAGCATAGATGGCGCTATTGTGGCCAGGAACGCGAAGAATCACTTGTGTCCCCAGCCTGTCAGCTCCTGTCACCGAAACAGGAAGTGGTTGCCGGCGGGGCCAGGAGGATCGGAGGGAGACGGCAAGGGCACCGGACAGCTGCAGGGGGCTATTAGAGATGGGCCGAACGGTTCGCCGGCGAACGGTTCCACGCGAACTTCGGTGGTTCGCGTTTGCGTCCCGCTGGCGAACCTTTGCGGAAGTTCGGATCGCCCCATAATGCACCTTGAGGGTCAACTTTGACCCTCTACATCACAGTCAGCAGGCCCAGTGTAGCCAATTAGGCTACACTAGCCCCTGGAGCCCCACCCCCCCCTTATATAAGGCAGGCAGTGGCGGCCATTACGGTCACTCGTGTGCTGCCTGCGTTAGTGAGAGTAGGGCGAGCTGCTGCAGACTGTCTTTTAGGGAAAAATTAGTTAGGCTTAACTTGTTCCTGTCTGGCTGCATACCTGTTCTGTGAACCCACCACTGCATACCTGTGCTGTGAACCCACCACTGCATACCTGTGCTGTGAACCCACCACTGCATACCTGTTCTGTGAACCCACCACTGCATACCTGTTCTGTGAACCCACCACTGCATACCTGTTCAGTGAACCCACCACTGCATACCTGTTCAGTGAACCCACCACTGCATACCTGTGCTGTGAACCCACCACTGCATACCTGTGCTGTGAACCCACCACTGCATACCTGTGCTGTGAACCCACCACTGCATACCTGTTCAGTGAACCCACCACTGCATACCTGTGCTGTGAACCCACCACTGCATACCTGTTCTGTGAACCCACCACTGCATACCTGTGCTGTGAACCCACCACTGCATACCTGTTCTGTGAACCCACCACTGCATACCTGTTCTGTGAACCCACCACTGCATACCTGTTCAGTGAACCCACCACTGCATACCTGTTCAGTGAACCCGCCACTGCATACCTGTTCTGTTCAGTGGACCCGCCACTGTATACCTGTTTAGTGAATCCGCCACTGCATACCTGTTGTGTTCAGTGAACCTGCCACTGCATACCTGTTCTGTGAACCCGCCACTGTATACCTGTTCTGTTCAGTGAACCCGCCACTGTATACCTGTACTGTTCAGTGAACCCGCCACTGCATACCTGTTCAGTGAACCCGCCACTGTATACCTGTACTGTTCAGTGAACCCGCCACTGCATACCTGTTCTGTGAACCCACCACTGCATACCTGTTCAGTGAACCCGCCACTGCATACCTGTTCTGTTCAGTGGACCCGCCACTGTATACCTGTTTAGTGAACCCGCCACTGTATACCTGTACTGTTCAGTGAACCCGCCACTGCATACCTGTTCAGTGAACCCGCCACTGTATACCTGTACTGTTCAGTGAACCCGCCACTGCATACCTGTTCAGTGAACCCACCACTGTATACCTGTACTGTTCAGTGAACCCGCCACTGTATACCTGTTCTGTTCAGTGAACCCGCCACTGTATACCTGTACTGTTCATTGAACCTGCCACTGCATACCTGTTCTGTTCAGTGAACCCACCGCATCAGTGCGCATACCTGTGCAGTTAAGTGAACCCACCTACCTACGTGAGTGCACGCAGTGTGATATACCACTCCGTGCATACCCGATATGGACAAAACAGGTAGAGGAAGAGGTAGTGCCAGAGCCAGAGGAAGGCCACCCGGCAGGTCTGCGCGAGGTCGTGTAAATGTAATTTCGTGTGGACCTGGCCCACAGTACAGTGCTCGGAAGAAGGCACGTCCCATCACCTCCCAAGATTGTCAGGACGTGGTTGAGTATTTAGCGACACAGAACACCTCATCTTGCTCAGCCACCAGCGCTACTACTAGCACCACTTCCGCTGCATTTGACACTTCGCAAGAATTATTTAGTGGTGAAATCACTGATGCACAGCCATTGTTGTTACAGCCAGATGAATTTTCACCAGCTCATATGTCTGCGTTACGCGGCAACACTATGGATGTAACGTGTAAGGAGGATGAAGGACCTACTGATGGTGCATGTTTGGATTTTTCTGAGTCAAGCGAAGCTGGGCAGGATGATTACGATGATGACGATGATAGGGATCCTCTGTATGTTCCCAATAGAGGAGATGAAGAGGGGGACAGTTCAGAGGGGGAGTCAGAGAGTAGTAGGAGGAGAGAAGTTGCTGAAAGAAGCTGGGGCAGCTCTTCGTCAGAAACAGCTGGTGGCAGAGTCCGGCACCATGTATCGCCACCTATGTACAGCCAGCCAACTTGCCCTTCAGCATCAGCTGCTGAGGTCCCCATAGTGCCCACATCCCAGGGTGGCTCAGCGGTGTGGAAATTTTTTAATGTGTGTGCCTCAGATCGGACCAAAGCCATCTGTTCGCTCTGCCAACAAAAATTAAGCCGTGGAAAGGCCAACACTCACGTAGGGACAAGTGCCTTACGAAGGCACCTGGAGAAAAGGCACAAACAGCAATGGGATGGCCACCTGAGCAAAAGCAGCAGCAGCACACAAAAGCAAAGCCACCCTCCTTCTCCTCTTCCTCCTCCATCAGGTGCATTATCTGCTTCTGCCGCTTTCTCCCTTCCACCTTCACAGGCACCCTCCTCCAGTCCGCCTCTGCCCTTGAGCGGTTCCTGCTCCTCTGCCCACAGCAGCAGTCAGGTGTCCGTGAAGGAAATGTTTGAGCGGAAGAAGCCAATTTCGGCCAGTCACCCCCTTGCCCGGCGTCTGACAGCTGGCGTGGCGGAGCTGTTAGCTCGGCAGCTGTTACCATACCGGCTGGTGGACTCTGAGGCCTTCCGTAAATTTGTGGCCATCGGAACACCGCAGTGGAAGATGCCAGGCCGCACTTATTTTTCGAGAAAGGCCATACCCCAACTGCACCGTGAAGTTGAGAGGCAAGTGGTGTCATCTCTTGCGAAGAGCGTTGGGTCAAGGGTACACCTGACCACGGATGCCTGGTCTGCCAAGCACGGGCAGGGCCGCTACATTACGTACACAGCCCATTGGGTGAACCTGGTGGTGAACAATGGCAAGCAGGGCGCAGCGGACCAAATTGTGACACTTCCACGGCTTGCAGGCAGGCCTCCTGCCACCTCCTCTCCTCCTGCTACATGCTCTTCGCTGTCCTCCTCCTCCTCGGCTGAGTGGCAGTTCTCCTCTCCAGCTACACAGCCCCAGCTCCGCAGGGCCTATGCTGCATGCCAGGTAAGACGGTGTCACGCCATCTTAGACATGTCTTGTCTCAAAGCGGAGAGTCACACTGGAGCAGCTCTCCTGGCTGCTCTTAAGAAACAGGTGGATAAGTGGCTGACCCCGCACCACCTGGAGATAGGCAACGTGGTGTGCGACAACGGCAGCAATCTGCTTTCCGCTTTGCATATGGGGAAGCTGACACACATACCCTGCATGGCACATGTCATGAATCTAGTGGTTCAAAGATTTGTGGCAAAGTACCCTGGCTTAGCGGATGTCCTGAAGCAGGCCAGGAAGTTCTGTGGGCATTTGAGGCGCTCTTACACAGCCATGGCACGCTTTGCGGAAATTCAGCGCAAAAACAACATGCTGTTGAGACGCCTCATTTGCGATAGCCCGACTCGCTGGAACTCGACCCTGCTCATGTTCTCCCGCCTGCTAGAACAGAAGAAAGCCGTCACCCACTACCTCTACAACTACAGTAGAATGAAACAGTCTGGGAAGATGGGAATGTTCTGGCCCGACAACTGGACACTGATGAAAAATGCATGCAGGCTCATGCGGCCGTTTGAGGAGGTGACCAACCTGGTGAGCCGCAGTGAGGGCACCATCAGCGACTTAATTCCCTACGCTTACTTCTTGGAGCGTGCTGTGCGTAGAGTGGCGGATGAAGCTGTGAATGAGCGTGACCAGGAACCGTTACGGCAGGAACAGGCATGGGACCAATTTTCATCAGACCCAGCTGTTTCCTCAACACCTGCGGCAGCACAGACGGGGGAGGAGGAGGAAGAAGAGAAGTCGTGTGCAGAAGACGAGTCAGACTCAGAGGATGATGAGCAAGGTGTTTCTTTGGGGGAGGAGGAGGAGGAGGAGGGGACAGCGGCAGGAGAACAACCGCAGCAGGCGTCGCAGGGGGCTTGTGCTGCTCAACCTTCCCGTGGTATTGTTCGCGGCTGGGGGGAGGAGGTTGACTTACCTGACGTCACTGAGGAAGAGCAAGAGGAGATGGAGGGTACTGGATCCGACTTTGTGCAGATGTCGTCTTTTATGCTGTCCTGCCTGATGAGGGACCCCCGTATAAAAAACCTCAAGGGGAATGAGCTGTACTGGGTGGCCACACTACTAGACCCTCGGTACAGGCACAAAGTGGCGGACCTGTTACCAACTCACCGGAAGGGGGAAAGGATGCAGCACATGCAGAACCAGCTGTCAACTATGCTTTACAATGCCTTTAAGGGTGATGTGACAGCACAACGCCAGCAAGGTACCACTGCCACTAATCCTCCTCCCGTGTCCACGCAGTCAAAGACAGGACGCTCCAGCGATCTCATGGTGATGTCGGACATGCGGACGTTCTTTAGTCCAACGCCTCGCCGTAGCCCTTCCGGATCCACCCTCCACCAACGCCTGGAACGGCAGGTAGCCGACTACCTGGCCTTAAGTGTGGATGTAGACACTGCTGTGAACAGCGATGAGGAACCCTTGAACTACTGGGTGCGCAGGCTTGACCTGTGGCCAGAGCTGTCCCAATTTGCCATCCAACTTCTCTCCTGCCCTGCCGCAAGCGTCCTGTCAGAAAGGACCTTCAGCGCAGCTGGAGGCATTGTCACAGAGAAGAGAAGTCGCCTAAGTCACAAAAGTGTTAAGTACCTCACCTTTATCAAAATGAATGAGGCATGGATCCCGGAGGGCTGCTGCCCGCCCCAAGACTAAGTCAGTCCCCGCACACACAGCATCTCTGCCTGCACGCCGTGTGACTGGCTGCCTGGGCTGCCCCAAGAAGACTAAGTCGCTCCCAGTCCCTCCACACAGCATGTCTGCCTGCAGGCCGCTTGACTACCTTCTCCACCACCACCAACAGGGTCCGGGACTCCAGGCGGATTGCTGAATTTTTTAGGCCGCTGCTAGCAGCGGCCGCTGTAAAAATTTTTCTGGTGCGTGTACATGACTGCCTAATTTTTCTGGCTGCACTGCGGGCAGCTGCAACAACAAAAGAAAAGGCATGTACATGCGCCCATTCCCCTTCGTGATCATTACCTTGCCGTGGTGAAGGGGCTTGCGTATCACAATGAAGCAATGACCGGCGCATAGATGAGTGTCTCGGGGGGCACACAAAAGATAATAAGGTCGTTGCTTCATTGTGGTCAGACCAAATTTGATCAGCTGGACAGTCACTGTTCTGTCATTCAGCTACATCAGCCAGGCGACCATATGGGCTGTAAAGCCACCAAAACATGCACTCTCGCCATGGTGCGCACCAGTCCAGCACGGCCGTCACTACACAAACAGCTGTTTGCGTTGCATTACACGGTGAGTTTGTTGTGTCAGTGTGAAGCAGTACCTTAATTACACTACCTGATTGATGTATACACATGCAAGATGTTTTAAAGCACTTTAGGCCTGTCATTTAGCATTCAATGTGATTTCTTCCCTTAAAACGCTGCTTTGCGTCAAATCCAGATTTTTCCTGGGGACTTTTGGCGTGTATCCCACTCCGCCATGCCCCCCTCCAGGTGTTAGACCCCTTGAAACATCTTTTCCATCACTTTTGTGGCCAGCATAATTATTTTTTTTTTCAAAGTTCGCATTCCCATTGAAGTCTATTGCGGTTCGCGAACTTTAACGCGAACCGAACCTTCCGCGGAAGTTCGCGAACCTAAAATCGGAGGTTCGGCCCAACTCTAGGGGCTATTGGAAGCCCCAGGTGAGTAAAACTCATTTTTTTTTGTTTGACTTAAGCGTCCCTTTAAGGCTAACAGAATATTGGTAAAATTACGATAACGATATTCTACCAGTTATCTCTGATAGTAAAAAAATCAGTAATCTTTACCAATATTTTACTATGACCTAACCTAACCTTACTGTAACACAACCCTATTCGATGCCTAACGCTAACCGATCTACCCTGGCGCTGCCTGGTCCTAAAACCTCCCTAGCATGACTTAAAGTGGACCCAAATTAAAAATACAAGATTTCAGAAATAAAATCTATTTTCTAAATTATAATAATAAATAGCAGCGTTTTTACAGCTGCATGATGACAAATATAAAATATTTTACATTTATTGGAAGAACCCCTCCCTTCCTTTCATATTGCCGGGACAGAATCCGACAAAATGCTAGAGTAGGTGGTGTCCGGCAATGAAGGAATTGCTAATGGCTGCCACCTGTATAACCCTAGTTATGAAAAGAGAAGGGTGAAAAGCATGCACTGAAATGCTCATTGGCTTGAAGGAGTGTTTATTTATCTTTGTATGTGTCAGAGTGGTGCAACTAGATATTTTGAATTAAAAAATATTTGGTTTGGGTCCGCTTCAACCCTAAAGGTGCTCACACATGGTACAATTTTTAATTTTTTTTTCGATTAGATAATTGAGTTCGGTTATTCCGTTAGATTGAATATAAAGATTTTTCCAGCATGTCCGATCGGATTGTTCTTGAAAAAAACAGGATAATCGTTCAAATTTCTTACTGGAAAAAAAAAAATATTTTCAACTTTCATTCGATTCGATCATTTAGATCGAATAAATGGGAAAATCAAACGTTTTTATTGTATCATGTATGGGCACCATAAGGCAGAGGAGCTCAATATAAACCTTGCACTGGGGCTCAAAGCTCCTTAGCTACGCCACTGCTCTGGCTGTTCCTAACCCTACCCCTCACCCCTAATGGCACCTAATCTTAACCCCCCCCCCCCCCTTTCACTGACACGTAACTCAAAAAGACATACATTTATTAAAGAGGATCCGAGATGAAAAACTAACTATAACCAGTAAAGGTGGCTATACACTGGTCGATTTGCCATCAGATCGACCAACAGATAGATCCCTCTCTGATCGAATCTGATCAGAGAGGGATCGTATGGCTGCCTTTACTGCAAACAGATTGTGAACCGATTTCAGCATGAAACTGATCATACTCTGCCGTCGCACCAATCCCCCCCGCCAGTTATACATTACCTGATCGGACTGAACGACGGGAATCGTCGGGAACGATCGATTTCGGATGGAAATCGATCGTTCGGTCAGCATCTGCGCGATGATTTCACAGCCGATTCGATCACAGTGATCGAATCGGCTGTATATCGGTGGGAAAATGGGTAAGTGTATGGGCCCCGTGGCAAAATGCTGCAGGTAACACATTTTGCGATTGGTGCTAATCGCCCGCGATCGGCACCAATCGCGGCAGTGAGATCACTGCCATAGGGTTAGAATAGCACTAGCGCTTTAACATACTTTTTTTCTCACTACGTGTCCGTAACATGTAGTGTCACTGTTCCTCATCCTCAATACAAGCAACATTTTTTCAGCCATTGGTGTGCCGCCTCTTTTGTAAGTGTGAGCGTAACAATAGACCCTGCAAAGGATGCAGCCGCAGGGGGCCAAGAAGCTGCAGGGGGGTCCCGTGGAGGGAGAAGTTTCTCTTTCCTGTCCTGAGAGACTGACAGCTAAGGGCATGAAGAGGAAAAGCTTACTGCTCTCTGTACAATTGTTCTAATGACATCTGCTCAGCCACTGATAAGGAATCATACAACGTTTTGTAGACAAAGATTTGTAGACAGTCCCTATTCCGTGTGCAGCAGGGTCTTGTGTACAGCGTGAAGGGGGGAGGGGCCCATCCAAACTTTCGTAGGGGGGCCCAGTGATTTCTAGTTACGCCCCTGAGCTCATCCTTCTTCTTTGGCACCTAAATGCAACATGCTGCGTTTTCTTTGACGTCCTCAAACGCTACTCGTACGTACCACCGCACTGACGCAAGCAGAGATTTTACACAAAGGCGTTTTGGGGGCGTTGAAACATAATGTTTGAAAAACTGTTCATGTAGAGTAGGCCTGAGAATGGAAACGCTCTACATGTCAGAGGTAGCGGACATAAAACATACATCATACAAATCATCTTCCACCCCAAACACGCTGGTGTCATTTCAGAGGGTTAGGAGGGCGTAGTGTGCTATCATCACACTGGCCTCTGCTCTCCAGGGTAACTATGGCTCTGTAAAGCCCAGATTCAGCGCAGACCTCCATGATATAATTTATTATAGAGGGCTGAGGCCCAGGCCAGACGCAGCGAGGTAATCTTTTTCAGGTGTGAAGGAACTTCAAACACACTTCCCAGGCCGGCAATCCAGCAGCCCCAATACTGCACAGGGAGAGGAAATGGGGGAGCCTGGATAATCTGCGAAAGGGAATAAAATGGTTCTGACAAATCAGAGGCCTTCCGAGGAGAGGACTTCAAAGGGCCTCATTCAGTCTGGAGAGCAGATGCACTTGGGCCTTTTTACTGCAGAAATTTACTGCTCTCTCTCTCTCACTGTCACCACATTTTCCTTATAACTCCGGGAATTGGGGATAATGAAAAACTAACCTATATATTCATGCACAGATGCTGATTAATAGAATATGGGCCAGTAAACAAAAACGGACCATATTTTCACAGAAGAAGCGCCAATGGCCGGCGGAGGATCTCTTCATTTTAGGCTGAGCAGATGGAGACAAGTGGAACCTCATTCCTCACAAACCTGACACATAGAAGTTATACATAAAGTTCTGGTATAAATTAAGGTCAGCAAGGCTCTTACCTGTGTTTAAATGTTTAAAGGACCACTGAAGTGAGAAGGATATGGAGGCTGCCATATTTATTTCCTTATAAATATTACACCCCCGCCCTCCCCACAGTACTATAACCACGCCCGCTCTTATACACTCTGCACTTCCTATAACTACTCAGGATCAAGCCCCGGCCAGTTTTTTTTTTAACTCTATCATATTATATATTCTAATCTTAAACTACTGTATAATTTACCCGCCACTGGATTTATCGGATGTTCCAATAATTATCGTTACATATTATCATTTGTTCCATTGTTCATGAGGTCATTAGTCTGATGTACCTATTTGTCTCTGATTTACAGTTAAATACTCTGCTTTTTATTGCCTGATGAAGCAGGACTATACCTGTGAGACGCGTTGCAACATTGTTTTGGAGTATACCAATAAATGAATGCATTTTTATAATTGACAGTTTCATGTCTGCTTTGAGGAGGTAAGTCCACCAGGACCTCCCTAGCGATTTTAGCAATTTTAGTGTATTTTATTCTTTTGGCGCCTCTGTTCACTGCTTACAATACCTGTGTCCACCCCTAGTGGAGGGGTGATGTACTCCTTTCTTATGATCTACAGAGAGCGACTTCTTAATCCTGAGTGGGGACAGGTCTAATCTCCCCACCTGCTTTTACAGTGGTTGCCTGGAGGTAACCCTGGTTTATGAGTATTATTCTACTTACCTTTACTATCCATCCTACTCCAGCATTTACTACACTATATTGGGATCTCGCCCCCGCCTCCCCCTCTTTGTGTGATAGGGCAGTGGTTAAATATAGAGGACCCACTGAGGTTTACCCCCTTTTGGGAAAATGCTGCTTTGCCTGAGCTTCAAAACCTTGTTATTTCCAGGTAGTGGTTTAGCAAGTGAACTATATATTTATATCAAACATTTGAATGTAGATCTGGTAGATGCTTTGTGCAGTTCTCTGCTGAGTTTGATCTTCAAGTTTCCTTCCATTTTTTCTTTCTTCAGGTCAAACATGTGTACACACGCTTCCCCATTCTCCTTACCACTGTGTTGGTCTCTGATATCCTAAACTTCATATCTGGTCCCTCCTAAAAAAAAAAGTCCCTCCTAAAAAGCACTCCCTGATTTGAGGGGCCAGCCAGACCAGGTAGAGCCCCTTACTGCTACTCCCTGCCACTTTTGTGTCTGGCTTTCCTTTAGTTTAGGCCACAATCCTGGGGTCACAGCACTGCACACACAGCTCTGTGCTCTCCTCCAGGAGGGGAAGAGGGAAAGAGGCAGAGGATAGATGGGGCAGAGGGGTTGTTGAGAGAGGCGCAAAGGGTACACATAGGCATTTTATAAGCAGGGAATAAGCCTCTGTAGTCCCTCTTCAGGGGCAAACCCAGGATTTGCAAGGGGGGGGGGGGGGGGATTCCTGAAAGGTCTCCCTCAACCACGCACAATACAGTATAATAATATGGTAGGACATCATGCTAGGTATACATAATTCAATTTCCCAACCGACCAGCAATAAGATTGATCAGGAGCAGTTTGGATACAGATAATAATGAGGACAGCCGACATTGCTAATGAAGGGGAAAGCGAAGCATTCACACAGCAGGGCACAGCACTGTGCTCATACCTGACTCTGTTAAGTTCTCCAGAGCTGCTCCATGCTCTGCACATACAATGCTGCTCAATCCAAAGTCAACTGTAGAAGGGAAGCAAAGGGGGCGGGGCTGTGAGCTGCAGGATACCTGCAGATATTCTGGTGTCTCAACTTGTGCCTGTCTCCAGAAACTGCACTGGCCCTGGTCTAAGAGGGGATTCTGGGCAGCTGTAATCCCCCCCTGCGTATGCCTATGCTCTTCCCCAGTAAAATTCTCTTGCCACCCACTCTGACCTTCCAGGCACCCCTGTGCAGTGCTGCACCTACGTCTAATGTACTTGATTTCTTTGCAGTGGGTACCAAAAATAATGCCGGGTAGGACAACTGTCGTACTTGGCGAATAAAGCTGATTCTGAATATTTGTTCCACATTTATTTTTCTTTCTATTTTTAAGCATTACGTTGCCCTACACATCAAAGGATCCGTGTGTTCTTCATTCTAGAGCTATGTCTGTGTATTGCATGATACCACTATTTTGGTGTTAACTGAAACTTAACCCATTCAGGTTCCGTCGTTTTCACGTGAGAAATGTTCACCTCCCATTCATTAGCCTATAACTTTATCACTACTTATCACAATGCACTGATCTATATCTTGTTTTTTCTGCCACCAATTAGGCTTTCTTTGGGGGGTGCATTTTGCTAAGAGCCACTTTACTGTAAATGCATTTTAACAGGAAGAATAAGAAAAAAATGGAAAAATTCATTATTTCTCAGTTTTCAGCCATTATAGTTTTAAAATAATACATGCCTCCATAATTAAAACTCACGTATTGTATTTGCCCATATGTCCCGGTTATTATACCGTTAAAATTATGTCCCTATCACAATGTATGGCGACAATATTTTATTTGGAAATAAAGGTGCATTTTTTCCATTTTGCATCTATCACTATTTACAAGTTTAAAATAAAAAAAATATAGAAATATTTCATCTTTACATTGATATTTAAAAAGTTTAGACCCTTAGGTAAATATTTACATGTTTTTTTTTTTTTATACTAAAAATTTTATTAGGGAACTTTTGGGAGGGTGGGAGGTAAACAATAGATTTATAATGTAAATGTGTGTTAATTCTGTTTTTTTTTTTTTTCCAGGTGTAGTATTACTTTTTGGCCACAAGATGGCGGTCATGAGTTTGTTTACATGACGTCACTCTAAGCGTAGCACGCGCTTAGAGTGACGCATCAGGAAGAAGACGGCCAGAAAAAGCTCAGCTTCCGAGAGAAGCTGTCGCTTTTTCAGCGGGGGAGAGGAATCAATTATCGGGCTCCGTAGCCCGATACATTGATTCCTTGGCTACCGAATCCGCGGCCGGGAGTGCGCGTGCACGCGCACGATCGGCCGCGGGGGCGCGCGGTAGCGCGCATGGTTCCTGGACGTAGAAACTACGTCCAGGAACCAAAATAGGTTAAAGAGGAACTCCAGTGAAAATACTGTCATAGGAAAGCACTTAATTTTTACAATAATTATGTATAAATGATTTAGTCAGTGTTTGCCCATTGTAAAATCTTTCCTCTCCTTGATTTCCATGCTGACATTTATCACATGGTGACATTTTTACTGCTGGTAGGTGATGTCAGTGGAAGGAGATGCTGCTTGCTTTTTTGGCAGTTGGAAACAGCTGCAAACATCTGCTATATCCCACAATGCAACAAGGCTCCCACAGTGTAATGTCAGAACCATGGCCCTGACATCACACTGTGGGAGGGGTTTCACCACAATATCAGCCATACAGAGCCCCCTGATGATCCGTTTGAGAAAAGGAAAATATTTCTCCAGGGAAAGGGGGTATCAGCTACTGATTGGGATGAAGTTAAAGTCTTGGTCACAGTTTCCCTTTAAAGAATCCTTGTGTTTCATGCAATAGCTATGTCTGTGTATTGCATCATACAACTATTTTGGTGTTAACTTTCATTGTGACTTATTAGTATGATCATTGATTTATAAAGTGTCAACATATTCTGTGGTGCAAATCTCCGCCAAACTGCACCGCAAGACTGCTGGCTGGCCCAGCTGTCACTTCTCCCTTACTTCCCTTGCCTGTCATAGGTAGCTACAGGTGTCCCTTAACATTAAATAGCTAGACATGCCCCAACTGAAGAGAGAGCTCGTCAGTGAAATGCTGAGACTTGGGTAAGTAACCTCTCATTTATGCTCTTTTAGGGATTCTGCATAGGGAAGGAGGGAGAGAGGCACTCAGGGAGGGGAGTGGGCCACCTTCCCATCAAGAAGGGCCCGTAGGCACGTGCCTACAGTGCCTTATGGTAAATCCAGCCCTGGTTGTCCTTGTAGCTATAGGATATGATTGATTGAGCGTTAGAATACAGTGGCCATTGGGGGCTTGAACAGACCTCAGGCAGTGCCGGCGCTACCATAGAGGCAAAGGGGGCAATTATGCCAGAGCCTGTAGGGTCCCCTCAAGGTGTCTCCCCCCCAACTTAACTATTGTTACCTGGTGACCGTGCAGAGTCTTTGGCAGAGTAGCCTCTCACCTGTCCTGTCATGCACTTGGGTCTTCATCCACCCCTGGCTGCATCTTCTCTATCACCCATTGCATGATATAATGTAATAACATGCAATGGACCTGGGAGGAGAGGCGGCACTGCGAGGATGAAGTCGGAGAGTGCACTGATATAGGAGTGTACCCACCCGAACAGGTGAGATGTTACTCTGCCCTTCAGGGGCCGCAGGGAAACAAATTAAAGGGAACCTGAAGCAAGGAAAATTATTTAAAATAAGCACATGACGTAGCTGCAAATGAATATTATATACTAACCTCACCGTCAGTTCCTCTCAGAAGCTCACCATTTTCTTCTTACAGTGATCCCTTCCAGTTCTGACAATATGTTGTCAGAACTGAAATATACCAGTTGCCAGAGCCGGGACAAGGTCCTCCAGCACCCAAGGCTGAGACACCAAAGTGCGCCCCTCCATCCCTCCTACCCCAGCCGTCACACACTGATTGCTATTACACTAAGAAGCGCCACAGGGCCCACAACCTCCCCAACACCTTAATATCTAGTTATCTGGCTTGCAGTCACTGCCATGTATCCCCTTTTCTTATTTCTTTCTGCTTCAAACACAATTAGGAATGACAGCTGAATGAATTCTGCGCCCCTCCTACACTGCGCCCTGAGGCTGGAGCCTCTCCAGCCTATGCCTCGGCCCGGCCCTGCCAGTTGCTGTCATTTTATATATCACCAGCTCCAGCTGTCAGTTACAACTGAATGTGGAAGGCAATGTCCATATTTCCCTATGGCTCAAGTGGGTGATATTACAGTTTAACAGTGTGCTGACAAGAAAGCGGTTATGGGGTAATGGCCATTTTTAATATGGAGGACAGAGAAATCCATTATCACAGTGGACAAAGAGAACTCAGGAGAGGAGAAAGAGATTGAGGAGTAGACTAAATAGCAGGGAAGTATGACCTGTGTATGGTTATTTTGACTTTTTATTTTCAGTTCAGGTTCTCTTTAAATTGGGGGAAGGCACAGCAGTTGGCTCGGGGGAAATTTGGCTGCAAACAATTCCGCTTTCTGGTTTGGGGGTGTTTGCCAGGGGGGGCATCAAGATTTATTTTGCCCAGAGGCCCAATTGTTACTAGAACCGGCCCTGACCTCCTGGTGATTGGGGACGGGGGGTGGGAGGGAGTTAGGAACCTGTATGTATTATATTGTATGTTTTCCTGTGGAAAAAATGACAATAAAAAAAGATTTATAAAAAAAAATAAAATCTAATTTGCGCCCTTCGTTTGCTCTATGGTTGCACCGTCTTCATTGTGGATTCCCCAATCCATCTTCCGATGAGTACGTAGCTTAAGATGCTTGCTTTGTGGGAGGAAGATGATGGCATTCGTGGACAGAATAGAAGTGAAGAGAGACGTTTCAGGAAAAGTCAGTATTGTCAGAGCTCTGGTCTTCCCATTTGTTACACTTGTCAGAGAGAGCTGAACTGTTAGGAAGGCAGAGTGCTGAAAATAAACACTTTACAATGGTGACAGCGGGGGAGAGTGTTGAGAGTCCCGTGTGGACAAATCACACAGTGCTTGGAATTAAATCCAGATTGCTCACTGGAACCTCTGACGCTGTAACTAAAGCTAAAGCTAGTAACACAATGAGAGGAGAAGAATTGCCGGATGCTGGCGAAGACAGCTCACTGATACGATGACTAAGAGCCTACAAAGGCCTCGAAAATTGAATTATAGTGCATGAAGAATAACCAACCAGCATTCAAAAAACAGAACTTCACGGCAATGAACAAATCTCAAAGTCATCCAATATTTCGGGTGTAATGGTACCTTGAAGACAGAGGAGAAACTCTGGAGGACTTTTAGCAGCTACCTTGCTAGTAGACCATCGGCCACCAGAGGGGAATGCTAAGAGATGGGAGACAGTGGCGGACATACGGCCAAGCAGGCCGCGCCGCCGCACGAGGGCCCCTGAAGTTCCGTTTTCTTCAGGGGCCCATTAAGTATTTTTTTTTTTTTTTTTTTTTTAATTATTTTATTCCCCGGGGGGCCCCCCGATTCCTATCCTCCCTCCCTCCCTCACCTCGGGGGCCCCCCCTCCCGATATGCGCGGCGGGAGAGCGAGCGAGCGAGCGGCAAATGCAGGAAGTCTTCAGGGCTCTCCAGGCATCCGCTAGAGGCCCAGCCGCTTAGTCTCCAATATGTCTCCAGTTGGAGACATATTGGAGACTCAGCGGCTGGGCCTCTAGCGGATGCCTGGAGAGCCCTGAAGACTTCCTGCATTTGCCGCTCGCTCTCCCGCCGCGCATATCGGAAGGGGGCCCCCCGAGGTGAGGAAGGAAGGGAGGGAGGGAGGATAGGAGTCGGGCCCCCCACCCGGATAGCTACCCACCCGGCTACCTAACCACCTACCCACCCGGCTACCTACCTACCCACCCACCAGGCTTCCTACCTACCCACCCGACTACCTAACCACCCACCAGGCTTCCTACCTACCTACCCACCCGGCTACCTACCCACCCACCAGGCTTCCTACCTAACCA
Organism: Hyperolius riggenbachi; assembly: GCF_040937935.1. Taxonomy (NCBI): domain Eukaryota; kingdom Metazoa; phylum Chordata; class Amphibia; order Anura; family Hyperoliidae; genus Hyperolius; species Hyperolius riggenbachi. The sequence goes on along the minus strand of NC_090650.1, from coordinate 37,978,207 downwards.
CCCACCCAACTACCTAACCACCCACCCGGCTACCTACCCACCCGGCTACCTACCCACCCACCAGGCTTCCTACCTAACCACCCACCCAACTACCTAACCACCCACCCGGCTACCTACCCACCCGGCTACCTACCTACCTACCCACCCGGCTACCTACCTACCTAACCACCCACCCGGCTACCTACCTAACCACCCACCCGGCTACCTACCTAACCACCCACCCGGCTACCTACCGGGCTAGTTACCAACCCACCCACCAGGCTACCTACCCACCCACCCGGCTACCCACCCACCAGGCTACCTACCTACCTACCCACCCGGCTACCTACCTAACCACCCACCCGGCTACCTACCTAACCACCCACCCGGCTACCTACCGGGCTAGTTACCAACCCACCCACCAGGCTACCTACCTACCCACCCACCGGGCTACCTACCTACCGGGCTAGTTACCCACCCACCCACCAGGCTACCTACCCACCCACTCACCCACCCACTCACCCACCCACTAGGCTACCTATCCACCCAACCACCCATGGGAGCTGCGCGCCGGATGGAGGCTGGGACAGGAGGTCTGCTGCTGCAGGTGAGTAAATGTTTTTGTTTTATTTATATTAGCAGGTGTATGTTCTGGGCAGGTCTGCCACATGATTGCATGTATTTTCTGGGCATATCTGCCGACATGATTGCACGTATTTTCTGGGCATATCTGCCGACTTGTTTGCACGTATTTTCTGGGCATATCTGCCGACTTGATTGCATGTATTTTCTGGGCATATCTGCCGACTTGTTTGCACGTATTTTCTGGGCATATCTGCCGACTTGATTGCATGTATTTTCTGGGCATATCTGTTGACTTGATTGCACGTATTTTCTGGGCATATCTGCCGACATGATTGCACGTATTTTCTGGGCATATCTGCCGACATGATTGCACGTATTTTCTGGGCATATATGTGTATTTTCTTGAGAAAACCTGCACAATTATGTGAATTTTCTGGGGAAAGGGTCACCAAAGCTTGGGCCCACTGTCTTTGCGTTGCACTTTTCAAGGGAACCTGAGGTGAGAATAATATTGAGGCTGACATATTTCTCTCCTTTTAAGCAATACCAGTTGCCTGGCTGCCGTGCTGGTCCTCTGCCTCTTATTCTTTCAACCATAGACCCTGAACAAGCATGCAGCAGGTCAGGGGTTTCTGACAATATTGTCAGAACTGAGAAGATTAGCTGCATGCTTGTTGCTGGTGTAATTCAGTTTATTACTGCAGCCAAATAGATCAGCAGGGCCGCCAGGCAACTAGTATTGTTTAAAAGGAAATAAACCCTCACCCCGGGTTCGCTTTAAGTTACAGTTAGCTCCGCCCTCATCCGGTCATTGCCACGCCCATTTTTTGCTGCGGCGCTACGCGCCGCAGGTTCTATCCACTATTTTTTGCCGCGGCGCGCTTCGCACGCCGCAGGTTGTAGCCACGCCCATATTTTGCCGCGGCGCGCTACGCGCGACGCAGGTCATAGGGGGCCCACAATTACAATTTTGCACAGGGGCCCACTGCTGGCTGTGTCCGCCACTGATGGGAGACACCCAATATTTGATTTCCCAATATCACCTTTCAGTGGCAGGAGGAAGCCAAAGTAGGTTTACATCAACATGGATTTCTATGTGAAAGATCTTGCCTTCAGAATTCTTCCAGTTTCCTCCTGGATAGCACATCCATTTGCCACTGGTGGGTCTGGCGCTGGCATAAGGTCACTCCACCATTATTGGCAGTGCAGTGATGGGCTGGGTGCCAACTCTTAGCACCAATGCATCTTAAAAAAATGTATCACTGGGAGGCAATGATTGGGCGGTTGCTCAAAATATTTACTGGCAGAGGTGCTCTGGATCTGTCACCAGTGCTCAATGCAGAATGAGGATGAAAAGAGGAGTATCAGTTAGGGCTAGGTTAGGGATAGAGGATGGCATAGAGGAAGACAAGATTTATCATCCAGACCAGTGGGATTAGTTAGGGCTCATTTTAAAGGTGCTCATGCATCTAGCAATGCATGGGGAAATCAACCAAAAGACAAATCTCTCTCTGATTGAACCTGATCAGAGTACTCTTGGCTGCCCATACATTGCAGGCCAATTCCCGATTGAATTCAGCATGAAATCTCTTCTCAGAAATTGGCCTTGTGACACTGCATCTGCTGCCTTCAGGGCCGGGCCGAGGCCAAGGCTGGAGAGGCTCCAGCCTCAGGGCGCAGTGTAGGAGGGGGCGCACAATTCATTCAGCTGTCATTCCTAATTGTGTTTGAAGCAGAAAGAAATAAGAAAAGGAGATACATAGTAGTGACTGCAAGCCAGATAACTAGATATTAAGGTGTTGCGGAGGTTGTGGGCCCTGTGGCCCTCTTAGTCTAATAGCAATCAGTGTGTGACAGCTGGGGTGGGAGGGATGGAGGGGCACATTATGGTCTCTCAGCCTTGGGTGCTGGAGGACCTTGTCCTACCTCTGGCTGCCTTGTAAGGTTTTTCACCTACCCCTGGTTCAACTGGGATATGTGCGAATTCAGGAAGGATGGGTTTTTTTTTCCTGCTGGTTGAACTTGATGGACGGATGTCTTTTTTTCAACCAAATTAACTATGCAACTGTAACCTACAGCTGGATTACCGATACTGTATGTCCAACACTCTTGGGTGATGTCCAGCACAGTTATGTGACCTCATCAACCATTGGCTGGATGCTCAAGGTATTTCCATACGCTAGAGCAATGGCAGGTCTTTCAAAAGTTAGGCACAGAAGGGTTATTATTTTTGGGCAATTAAACAGCCTCATCCGTTGATATTAAATTTTGCGTTTCTTTGTTTGATAATCTACAGTCTAGGCTGTCTGTGTACGGTTTGTGTCTCCCATGCAGCTGAGAACCATTTGAACCCAAACCGGCAGATCCTCAACAGATGTCTTCTGAACTCGGAGATGAGGATATGAAGTCATAGGGAAGAGTTCCATCTCTATCTTGCTTCATAAAGACCATGTTTAAAATACGAGAGGCAGAGCGTTGAGGATCCCCTCTATGTGTCTTTGATACCAAACAGATTTCAACACGGACCTACACGGTCGAGCACAATGAATAATGATGATAAAATGTGATTTATTTCTCGGTGAAATGATATTCGAACGGACAAAAAGGGGTCCTTTGATGGCTTCTTATATATTATCAACTATTTGTGCGGGAGAAAATCCAGGCAATTATTTGATCCTTCTTTTCTGATGTCAAAATAGAAGGAATTCTTTCCCAAAAACATCTTGAATAAATTATGAATAGATACAGTTATAGAAAAATCTCAATCAGGAGTGAAAACTGCTTTGGATCCATCAAGAGACAAGTGATTTAAAGCAAACCTGTAGCGAAAATAAACTTATGAGGTAATGATCAATTGTATGTGTAGTACAGCCAAGAAATAGAACATTAGGAGCAAAGAAAATAGTCTCATATTTTCTTCCAGTACAGGAAGAGTTAAAAAAAACTTCAGTTGTTATCTATGCAAAAGAGCTTCTCTGAGCGCTTCGACTCAACTTGGGTCTGCTACAGTGCTGTTTTCTGAAGCAATGAAACCACAAAGAAACAGTGAGAGATAGCTCGGGAAAAGGTTTTACTGGAGTAAAGTTCAAAGGGTCATTATATCCTGCTTTGCTTAAAATACAGAGCATGGTGGGGGCGGCGCCTAACCTTCGTGCAGGGCAGACGCATGGTGGACTAGCTCCGGCAAACTTAGCCGCTTACAGCACGCCCTGACCCCGTTCCTTCTCCCTCCTCGTTGCGACCCTCTCCCGCAGGGCTCCTGGAGCACCCCAGCATGGGTCCCAAAAAGAATCAGGCGACCACAGACCCAGGAATCCCCGAGCTCTTCTCCAATAAGCAGAAGGGGACCGCAACCCAAGATGGCGCCCGGCCTAGCGGCGAGAGCAGCTCACAAGGCGGTAAGAACTTAGATACTGACAGAGTCACTAAAGCGGACCTACAAACTCTATACCTGAATCTTGAAAGGCTTATCAATGCCTCCAAAACGGAAACCGTCAAGCAGATCAGTGAGGAACTGTCAGCTCTCGGTGAGCGAGTACATGAGGTCGAGGAGGGGCTGGAAGGGGTTAAGGCCTATTGCAGCCAGGCAGACGCTGACATCCAGGGGATGCGTGCAGACATCGCCACATTATTTGAGGCAAGGGAGGACCAGGAGAACAGGGACAGGAGAAGCAACCTCAGAATCCGGGGGGCCCCCGAATCTATCACGGAGGTACGTGACTTTCTCCTTGCACTATTCCGCCACCTTGCCCCTGATCTCCCAGAGTCAGAGCTGCGGATGGATCGGGCACATAGGGCCCTGAGACCTCTGCCTAAAGAGGGCGACCCTCCCAGGGATATAATCACCAAACTCCACTACTTCAGCTCCAAAGAAGCTATCATCATGGCCTCTCGGAACCAGGGCCGGGCCGAGGCATAGGCTGGAGAGGCTCCAGCCTCAGGGCGCAGTGTAGGAGGGGGCGCAAAATTCATTCAGCTGTCATTCCTAATTGTATATGAAGCAGAAAGAAATAAGAAAAGGGGATACATAGCAGTGACTGCAAGCCAGATAACTAGATATTAAGGTGTTGGGGAGGTTGTGGGCCCTGTGGCCCTCTTAGTCTAATAGCAATCAGTGTGTGACAGCTGGGGTGGGAGGGATGGAGGGGCGCATTTTGGTGTCTCAGCCTTGGGTGCTGGAGGACCTTGTCCCTGCTCTGCTCGGAACCTACCCCATGTGGACTTTCAAACCCATAGGATCCTGATCTTCCCGGATCTCTCCCCCATCACTCTGAATAAGCGTTGGGAACTCAAACCCCTGACCTCCGCTCTTGTTAAGCACGGGATTAAATACCGGTGGGGTTTCCCCTTCAAACTGATTATTCCCCACAATGGTCGGCAAATCATCATCTCCGACCCCAGTCGGATTCCGGAAGTTTTTTACAAACTGGGCCTCAAATACGTTAAGCCACCCCGTGGAGCGGCAGCAGCTTCACCTAAGAGACTCTCCCCACCAAGGCCCACGTGGTCCACAGTTCCACAGCGGAATCCTCAAGATAGAGCTCAGTCGGATGTTCCCTCAAGCAGTCCTGCTAGCCCTGCTTCCCTGGGCTCCAACGCCTGACCATTTCTCACTGCACCCTGCACTCTGTCCTTACTAAGAGCCTGACTATATCTCTTAACATGTATAGGCGGTGGGCTATGACCGGCGCTCCTGTCAACCTGCCCTGGCACTTACTTGGGTGCTACAGCCCTGAACTCATCTGTAGTCTTAGCACTACAGTCCTGTGATGCCTACTCGGGGCACTTGGATAAGTGCCCCCCTTTCTTTTTCTTTTTTATTTTCTTTATTATTGTCTCACTTCCAGCTTAATGTTAAGAACAATGTTATACAGTTATATGCTGTTCTTGTTTCTGGTAATTTTTCCCCGGGCCAACGGGACCCTAATAGGTCCAGTCGCTTAATCTTTACTTTAATTTTTGTTTATTTACTTTTTTGTTTCTGTCGGATCGCCGTAGTTTTAAAATATGTAGGACCGACTATATATGTTTTTTTGGGGATGTCTGGGCTGTATTCTTATGTGTTTTTATTTGTTTCTGACTCTCTCCCGGAACCATGGCCACACCAATAGTTCCTACAGACAGCCCCCCTGGCTCCTCAGCCACTGAGGTCCCCCCTTCGGTGCATATAGACCCTTCTGCCCCCATGACCATTATTACTCATAATGTCAAGGGACTAAATGCCCCCCAGAAGAGGCGTTTAGCATGCCAGTATTACAAGAACGCCAATGCTGATATTATTTTTCTGCAAGAAACCCACTATACCTCCAAAAAAGAACCTAAATACTGGCATAAACTCTATCCCCAGGTCTATTATGCTTCTGCCCCTCAGAAGAGAAGTGGTGTGGCTGTGGTTCTTCATAAGAGGCTTAATTTTAATGTACACAAAACTATCCGAGATCCTGAGGGCAGATATCTAATTTTAGTCGGGGACTCCAACGGTTTGCTCTTAACTCTAGTAGCTGTTTATGCTCCTTCTGAGGGGCTACGCCCCTTCCTCGCTAACCTGACATCCAAAATCTCCATTCACAGAGCGGGTAAACTCTTGTTAGCGGGAGACTTCAATGCCTCATTGGATGGAGGGCAGGGTCGTCACCGTACTCCACCTAAATGCCTACTGAAATTTTTGTCTGACACTGGGACCTGGGACGTCTGGAGGGCGCTTCACCCTGGGGAGAGGGGGCATACCTTCTACTCCCACCCACACGACACATACTCACGCTTCGATTTTATTTTTATGGACGCCACACTCCTATCTGAAGTAATTAAGGCTGACCACTCAGAGATCTCATGGTCAGATCATGCGTCTGTGTCGGTGCAGTTCTCTTCCCTGACCCCTAGACCTAAAAGCACATGGCGCATTAATGAATCCCTCCTGGTGGACAGTGGGACCAAATTAAAAGTGGCCTCTGAAATCTCCTCCTTTTTTCACATCAACAAAGAGGGAGATACCTCCCAGGGGATCAGATGGGCAGCTCACAAAGTGACCATTAGGGGAGAACTGATTAAGATCTCTTCTATTAAACGTAAACTAGCAATGGCTAGGATAACTGAACTAAAAAAGGAGATCAGGCGCATGGAGCTTAAGCACGCGGCTGGGACACCTTCTGTGTCTCTCTCCCATCTCACCACCCTGAGATCTGAACTTAAATCTCTTCTATTTCAGAAGGCTGATAGAGCCATGCGCCTGACCGCCCAGAAATTCTACGAAAAGGGAGACAAACCAGACACTATGCTGGCCAGGAAATTGAGCAACCGTCTAACACTTAATAGATTACACCCCATCCGAGGCAGCTCGGGGACCCTGATTCACGATCCTAACGCCATAGTGAGGGAATTCCAGAAATATTATGCCCAACTGTATGATGGGACCACTACGGATAAGACCCGCACCCCAATAAGCCATATCCAGGAATTTCTGCATGATACCCCTATCCCTAAACTCCCGATAGATAGCAGCATATTACTAAACTCTCCTATTACAGTTAAGGAGGTCCTGTCCGTTATTAAGGGCTTAAAGTCATCTAGGGCCTCTGGTCCGGATGGATACACTGCTTTGTATTACAAAACCTTTAAACAAATGCTAGCTCCAGAATTATCTACTTTCTATAACAACATTCTGAAGGGTAAGGAAGATTTCCCCCCTGACTTGTCCAGAGCGTCCATAGTTGTTATACCCAAACCTGGCAGAGACCTAGCTGAGGTCACCAATTACAGACCGATCTCCCTTATCAATATAGATGTCAAGATTTTTTCTAAAATCCTGGCGAACAGATTAAACCCCCTTCTACCAGGTGTTATCCATCCGGACCAGACAGGTTTTGTCCTGGGGAGACAAACTACGGATAATATCCGCAGGATCACTGGGTTGATTGCTGAGATGAAGCGCTGTCGGACGCCTTCTCTGCTCCTATCTTTGGATGCGGAGAAGGCGTTCGACAGGGTGGACTGGAGGTATCTAAGATTGGTTTTACTCAAATTTGGTATAGGGGGTGAATTCCTGAACGGGGTGCGAAGCCTTTACACTAACCCCACGGCCTCGGTGTGTAATATGGGCATAACCTCCCCCTCTTTTTCCATCAAGAACGGCACTAGACAGGGGTGCCCCCTCTCCCCTCTGTTATTTGCCTTATGCATTGAGCCTTTGGCTATCAGGGTTAGGCGCTCCTCGGACATATCTGGGATTTCAGTTGGCAGAGCTGTCTTCAAAACCGCCCTCTTTGCAGACGACACAATTTTTACTCTCTCCAATCCTCTAATTTCGGTCCCAAACCTATTCAAAGAAATTGAAAGTTTCTGCACTCACTCAGGGTTTAAAATCAACAACTCAAAATCTGAAGCGATCCCGTTTGGCCTCACAGAGGCACATCAGACCTCTCTTTCTCAATCCTTTGGCTTCAAATTCAGACCCAACGGATTGAAATATCTTGGTGTCATAGTCTCTCAGGATCTCGGAGATCTCTATAAACTCAATTATGCACCTATGCTTAAAAAACTCCATAGGCTTCTGGATGATTGGCAGCACTTTCGTATCTCTTTACAAGGTCGCATATATGCAGTCAAAATGACGTTACTCCCCAAAATTCTGTACCTTTTCAGGGCCTTACCCATAAGAATTAATAAGAGAGATATAGAGGGGTTGCAATCTAGGATTACTAACTTTATATGGGAGGGACGCAGACCCCGCATCAAATACACTAATTTGGCCCGCCACAAACTGCAGGGGGGACTGGGGGCCCCTAACCTCCTACATTATTACTATGCTGCCAGACTTTCTCAGCTCCTTCAGTGGTCCTCTCCCAGAGGAGTTGTAAGATGGGTTGATCTAGAGCAGGAGCTCATCTACCCCTTTCCAATAAAGTCCCTCCTCTGGACCCCCAAACCTTGTTTGGGTCCAAATTCTTCATTTTTTCCAATAAGTGAATCCCTATTGATCAAAAGGACGCTGAAGAACCTGATCCCAAAGGGCTACCCCTCGGTCCTCGAATCTTTATTTTATAATGAAGATTTCCCCCCTGGGGTTTGTGGTCTGGCCTGGGGGAACTGGAGAACTAGTGGGGTCCATACTGTCAATGACATGGTGTCAGATGGGACCCTGCTCCCTTGGCCCCAACTTAAGGAAAAAATGGACTGGCCAGATTTTGAACTATTTAGATACCTGCAAGTCTGCCATTTCATCCAGTCTCGCCACAATGTAGGATTACAATTATCGCGTTCCTCCATTGAGTCTATTTCTTGCTCTCACCCCTTGCCACAAGGCCTTATCTCCACGATATATTATGACATCTGGTACACTAAATTCTCAACCCCCTCAACGGCCATGGTGAAATGGCTGGAGAGGCTCAATGGACCTAGCGATGAAGAGCACTGGGAGCATATTTTTAGTGCCATGGCCAGCTCCTCCAAACACACTCTTACCAAAGAACGCAGTTACAGAATTCTCTATGACTGGTTCCGCACCCCTGTCCAGCTTGCTAAATGGGGGCTGATCCCCAATAACCTATGCTATAGGGGTTGCCAAGCAGAGGCGGACCAAACCCACTGTTGGTGGTCTTGCCCGTGCGTGGCAAACTTCTGGGATATGAGCTTTTCCCTGGCATCAGAAGTATTGGGCCTAGAAATCCGGCCAAACCCCTGGTCAGCTCTTTTCCATAAACCCCTTCCCCAACTCAGCAAACCCCAAAACAAATGGCTAAGCCAAGTATGCAACGCAACTAAAACCCTTTTAGCTAAAAGCTGGAAGACACTTCCCCCTTCTAAACCCGAACTGATTAACAAAATCCAGTCGATCTATATAATGGAGAAAATAACCTCCACTATTAGAGAAACTACTCCATTATTTGATAAGATTTGGGATCCTTGGGAAACTTGGCTCTCCTCTCGGCCCTGACCTCCCCTATCTCACTTTACTTATCTTAAAATACTACGGTGAACCCCAACCCACCGGCCCGGGTGGAACCCCACTTGACGCTAGTTTTTTCCCTCCCCTCCCCCCCTCCCCCTCACTGGTCCGCTCGGTTTAATGCGGCCCTAACCACCCTGTTAAAGTTACATTGCTATGTTCTTTGTATTAACTATGGATAAGGTGTCTGAATATAATGCTGTAATACTATTGATACAATGTATAGCACCAACTGCCTTTTCCCAGGTTTTCTGGGCCATTGTTTGTACTTGTTATATCTAAAACCAAATAAAACCAATTTGAAAAAAAAATACAGAGCATGGTTTTAAAAATGCAACTGTAACAGAATGATGCAATGAAAAATAAAAGAAGCTGCATAACTGAAAATAAAAACATGAGACGATTTTCTTTGCTACTAATGTTCTATTTCTTATCCATACTACACATACAATTCATTATATCATAAGTTTTGTTTTCCGCTTCAGGTCTGCTGTAAGACTAGTATCAAAAGAGAATGATTTAGGTATGTTTTACTCGCTGACAAGTTCAACTTTTATTTATTGCAAACTGGTATAATTAAAGGATGATTTCACTTTAGTGAAAAAAAAAACTCTATATAACATGCAATGACTAACCAAAGCATTAAAGAGACACTAAAGCGGAAAAAAAAAATGATATAATGAATTGGTTGTGTAGCATGGATAATTACTAGAGGATTAGTAGCAAAGAAAATAATCTCATATTTGTATTTTCAGTTATATAGTGTTTTTATAACATTGCATCATTCTCTAATATTTGCAGTTTACACAACACTCAGCATTCTAAATGATTTTACAGAGCAAGCCAGTGAACTATTGATATGTCCTCTGGAGAGAAAAAGAAGATACAATCACTGACAATTGAGATAACAAGCTTCAGAAGACAGAGCTCTCTGTGACTTTGAAAGTGGTGGAGCTCAATGGCTTTTTTGCATAGATAACAACTGGAGTTTCTTAACTCTTCCTGTACTGGAAACAATATTACACTTATGTCTCTGCTCCTAACGTTCTATGTCTTAGCTGTACTACACATACAAATCATTATATCATAATTTTTTTTCGCTTCAGCGTCTCTTTAAAGCCATCTGCCTATTATTGCATAGGATCCTCTTGTTCTGCCAAAACAGCCTGTGACCTATACAGGCATGGTCTCCACAACACCTCAGAAGGTGTCTATAGGCATCAACCAAAACGTAATCGGGAGATCCTATAAACCCTATATATTTTGGGGTTTTTTTTTGAGTTAGAAAGAGGAGGGACTTGCTGGAAACCAGGGCAAAAGTATAAACCTTTTTTTTCTATAAATGTTTTAATGTATCCAGGTCACTGTATATTAACCTTTTTTTGTCTGAAAAGACATTTCCTTGCGTACATGCAAAATCAGCACCATGGAAATTTGGGTGTTGAAAACAGTTGCTAATAGAATATCAGTAAAATTACAGATATCCTACAGTTGGGCAATGGTAATTCTTATAGTAAAATATCAAATTTTTACCGACCCTAACCCTGTACACAATAAATATTGGGTGCCATGGAAGTTTGGGCACCCCAAAGACACCAATGTTAATATCAGCAACTAACGGGAATTTGCAAACTGCAGCTCCAAATAGTGGGCGTGACAGTTTGCATAGCGGGTTGCCCCTGACACCTGCTATTTTATCGGTCGCCATGGGCACCCAAATTTTCGTTATTTTCCAATATTATTAACAAGGGTGCTATGGGAAAAAAGGGTGCTACAAACTTACAAATAAAAAAAACAGTTATACAGAAGGAATATAACATCTGTTGGACGATAACTGGTTGCTATAGCAACCCAGCTGTCCCCTCAGAAACCTTGATAAATGAGGCCCAATCTCTTGTAGATTAGAAAAGGAAGAATATGATTAAATTTTCCAGCTATTCTGTGGGAGAGAAATAGTTATGATAATATAAATAATGGCGAATGCATTAGGAAGGACATGTACAACCCGATTGCGTACATTATTAATAGAAATATGTACATAACGTTACGGCATATAAAATTCTGGATGAAACGTTTTGGCCTGTGGGGTTCACGCTGGGGTCATATTTACAGTAACTGCAATTATAGAGCAGGGAAGATGGAAGTGGGACATTATCGCTTGGCACGGTTAGTAAATCACAGAGATAAAGTATGTGGTGAGGGCCACATAGAATGGGAGCGAGCATCCTCCTCTCAGGTGATCAATCACTGGTTGGAGAGGCCAAAGAAGGTTCCAACATATCAAAGTGGATCCGCCACACAGCGCTGAGTAGTGGCGGGCGCACAGAGAAATACCTGGACATCAAAGGTCAGGAAACAGGACATCCCTTTTGTTTTTATAATGGATATTGTCAGAGTTGGATGTATTCTTTTTCCACAACAAACCAACTTTGTTTTCCATGTGTCACATCCATGTACCTAATCCTAGTGGACACTTGATTACCTTAACCACTTGAGAACCGCAGTGTTCAACCCCCCTAAAGACCAGGCCATGTTTCAATAAATAGGCCAATGCAGCTTTAAAGAGGAACTCCAACCAAGAAGTAGCTGATACCCCCTTTTACATGAGAAATCTATTCCTTTTTACAAACAGACCATCAGGGGGCGCTGTATGACTGATATTGTGGTGAAACCTAAATCTATTGTAAATCTGTGCAGTGTGTTGCAGCAATAGATCTTTCTTTGATCAGATTCACCAGAGAGGGATCTACCTGGTGACCATCTGCCAGTGTATGGGCACCTTCAGTCAGATTCTCCTTGTGGTGGTTTGATAGATTTGCCCTGGTGCTCACGTTACATCTAGCAGCGGCAGTTGGCAGGGTGACGGTTATAGCTCTGCCCTAGCCTTCACGGTACTTCTAGCAGCGGCAGTTGGCAGGGTGACGGTTTGATATCTGCCATCCATCAGCGGCAGTTGGCAGGGTGGCGGTTTGCTCGCGGCGATTACAAAGGAGGAGGTCACACAGAAGCAGATCACATACACAGTATCACACGGGCCAACGTCCATAGCTGCAGAACAGATGCTCTTCCACTACAGCCCTGATCATTCTCAGGGGACTGGAGGTCTGCAACGTATTAGGTCCACAACTCCTATCTCACCGCTTTAGAAAGAGTTACAGGGTAGTCAGAAAAAAATGTGAGACCTGGCCAGGTAGTTTATTTCAACCTCTGATGTGGATCTCTACTTGGCCAGGTTCCTCAAATTTTTTTCTATAAGGAGATTTTACTGAATAACTGTGTTTTCATTCCGGCACTGTAATCGAGATTCCAATCGACCCGCAATCAACATCACCAAGCAGTGGAGTAACTACAGAACATGGGGCCCTTCAGCAAAACTGATTGAAAGAGCGCCCCAATGTTTGCACCTCTCACCTTGCCTCTCCTTGGTTTCCTTCATGGTCTTGGAGGCCCATCTCACAGTCATAAAACAAGTGTGGCCATCATGACCTTCACACCAATAACAAGTGTAGCCACAAAACACCTGATCTGAAGTATAGTCCCCGGTATCGGAGGAAGGGAAGGTTAGCATTTGGGGTCCCCCACAGCTCTGGGCCCCTCTGTGATCGCAGGGACTGCTTCCTTCTAGTTGCAACCCTGTCACAGAGCACCAACATTGCAGTTCTGCATTTCGATTGTGATGTTGAGCACGATGCAGATTGGAAACACAAAAAAAATTAAAATTTTTGTCGAATTAGACGTTTTTTGTTTAATCAAATGTCTACTTGGTCAAAAAAGATAGTATAGTGTATGGCCATAGTAAAAACAGTATATTGTATATGCTTTATAAAGCAGCAGGCCAGGGAGTTCAAAGCTGAATTCCAAGGTTGCAGGTTAAATAAAGACTTGATCGGCCTTGATCGGCTCCCGCGCTGTCCCCTCTAATGTAAAATCCGCATACACACGCCCCACATGGTTGCCGGCATATTTGTGAGTGTGTGTGCGACGTCGTACGCCTGCATAGAGTGTTCCCAGACACACGCAGCCAGGCCAGCGCACTTATGCCCGACCCGGCCAACAAGGAAGTAACATCAGGGGGAATTTGCCCAAAAAAGGAGGGGGGAGGAGGAGAAGGGCGGAAGCGGGCGGCATCTCAAAAAGGAGGTATAAGGGCCTGTACACACTGCTGCGCTTGCGTTGCGTTTTTAAAAACGCAAGGTCTTTTGAAAAAGAATGAAAATCGTGATGACAGCAATTACAAGAAAAACGCAAACGCACAAAAAAACGCAGGCAAAAGCGCATGCGTTTTTAAAACTACAGGTACTTTAAAAACGCATGCGCTTGCGATTTTACTTGCGTTTTTCAGTGTGTACAGGCCCTAACATAGGATACGTGACATGTACCTTGCTCCATTCCATGATTCGTCCCGTCTCCTTGTCTAGCATAAACCAGCCATAACTACCTTAGCGGTAACCACAAGCTAGACTCTAAGTGGAAAACCACAGCTCAGACCCCCGAGCTACACTTGTGGTAGCCGGCGGGAGGTCCATGCAGAGCAATGCGCACAGCAGGCCTTTTCACTCACCGGACAGGCGATCCAGACACTGGCGGCCATTCCTCTTCTTGTCCACGGAGGCTCTGCATCCCCCTGGTGAGATCGGCGACTTTCGTCAATCTCACTATAGGGTTACAGCACTACCTGGAGGATTGAGGGAGAACTGCAGTGCTGGATCCCAGGGAGGCGATTGAGAGCTGGGGCTGCTGCAGAGACTTTGGCAGCATTTTTTCTTGCTTTTAGGGTCTAAAAGCACATGAAAAAATTGTACCGCTTGTAGACCCTAAAATCAGGAAGGAATCATAGTGCCAGGGAGGTTTTTTGGGAGGGAGAGTCGCTCTTTGGGAACCAACTCCCTCTGCTCTTCTTTTTTTCCTCATTTGTCCCTCTTTCAGGACTGATGTACAGATCTGTGTAAATTCATGTATTTTTTCTCCTAAAAAATGTTTTAAATGGACTGTAAACTTTATTCTCATCCGTAAATTAATATATTCCTTACCTTCAAACTGTATTATGAAATAAAACTAATGGTAAGAAGGTCTAGTGAGGTTTGAATGATGAAATCACATATTTTGTTTATGAATTATTTGTGATATGCAAGGACTAGGGGTGTGGCTAGAGGTGTGGCAGGGTGTCTGGAGGTGTGGCAGTGACATGTCTGCAGGGGTGTGTCTTAAAGTGTTTCTGTAACTTTACCCACAAAGTTAGGAGGTATGTAAATACAGATAGGTTTATGTCGACCCGAAAAGGGAGCAGAACGCTAAAATGATTTAAGCATTAATAATTTGTAATGCTCCCTTTCCTTCTGCGAAGGCCTCTTAAATAGATGAACACACCGAGTCACAAATCAGAAAAAAAAAGAAGTTTATTTAAAGGCCAGCAGCTTGATCATAATAAATAGTGGACTGTCTTCCCATAACAGATGCTTCTCATGCTTCAAACACAATTAAAATCATGGACTGGCTTTTCCCTCCTCGCTCCGGGAAGAGGCAGACGAGAGACATTTTTGGCAACGGGAATATTGTTTTCTTTTTTAACAAAAATGCATACAGTACTTGGGCCAGGTCTCTTTAACACCATCAAAACAACACACAGATTTCAAGGACAAGAAAACTTAAAAAAAAAATTATATAAAAGACCCACAAAAAAATTCTAGTATATATGTAAAAGCTGTTTTCGAGTTTTGACCTCCAGAAGGATTGTTTCCCTCAAATCAGCTACATTGAACACTGTATGCCACTTCCTTCAATGGAAATACAGACAGGAAGTCAGCAGTTTTATCCAGGTTTGGTCCCGATAAGTTGAAACTCTTAGCATACACTCTTATCTTCCACAGTACAACTATTAAAACAGAGAGGGCTTGCACTGATTATCTCGTTGCCGTAGCCCCTGTCAAGAAGTGAGATATATTTTAGGCAGCAAGTGAACAGTCAATTCTTGGAGGCGATATGTGGAAAGCAGATACAAATTGTCAAGTGTAAGGATCTCGGCAACGAGCGATATTCCCAGTAAGCAGTGGTAAGTACCTACCAAAAAGTGGCCCAAAGATGGACAACCAATGATTTAGGGACAGGATCAAGAGCAACCAAGGCTCGTGAACACACATGCTGAGCAAAGGCTAGCTTATTTAGTCCAATAGCACAAAATAAAAAGCAATCAATCTGAAAACCAGTCACATTGCACATGCTGACCACTGTCTACCACTTTAAGCCCTTACAATGGACATGTGAGCTTCAGAACTGAATGAAAAAGCAATGGAAAAAGGTGGCATGATCTGATGAATCATGTTTTCTTTGGCCTCCAAAATCCTCAGGTCTCACTCTGACCGAGTATTTTTGGAATGTGCTGGAACAAGTCTGATCCCCGCAGGCTTCGCCTTGTAAGTTACAGGAGTTAAATGACACTTGTAAGGAAAATGGGCACTCACCTCAATAAAGGGAAGCTTCTGGATAATTCAGAGGCTTCATGGCCCATTCCAGCGCTGTGTCCTCCGGAAGACCCTTGACAAGCTCTTGTCGATGGCTTGTGCATGCACAGTAGCACAGATCCGATTGGGCTTGCCTTACTCTGCCCAAGCCCGAGTGGGTCCCAGCTACTGCGCAGTGCAGCCAAGCTCATTCTCCTACAGGAGTGTGCTCATGAGCTTCGAGAGGACACTTTGCTAAGACAGCACGATGGAGATAGACAGGGGATGCCACAGGAGCATACATGTTAAACTCTGGCATGCATACCAAATCTGGCCCTCAGAGCCATCAAATTTGGCTCCGAAGTGGTTTCCCCACTTCGCATTGTTTGGCCCACTCTAGACCACCAGGAAAGCTTTATTGCTGGTGAAGCCCTAGTTCACCAGGGAAGCCATATGGGGGCGGGAAGTGGGTCGCTAGACAACAGAGAACTGTATGAGGAAGGGATAGCACCAGGGAACTGTACAGGGGAGGGAGAAGACCACCAAATACCAGGGAATTGTATAGGGTAGGAAGGGAAGACCACTAGAAGTTCAGGGAAAGGAATAGGGGAGATGCTGCCTAATTATGTTGTTAGGAAGATAAGCTGGCCAATTGTTTGGATTTGGTTGGGACTTGCTGCCTAATAATGTTTTTAATGGGATAGATTCTCTAATTATATTTTTTGGGTGGATATGCTGCCTAAATATGTTGTTTTGGGGATATGCTACCTATTTATATTCCTTAGTAGGAAAGACACCAGGGAACTGTATATGGATGGAAAAGGGACACTAGACGGAAGGCAACTGTATATGGGAGAAAGGGGGAGCCATTATACACCAGGGAGCTTTATAAGGTAGGGAGGTGGCCACCAGACATTGAGGTTGGCCCATGACTCGTCCCAATGTTTAATTTTGGCCCACTTTATGTTTAAGTTTGTCACCCATGCTTTGGAGGATCCAGAGGTTTCCCTCTACCAAGGTAAGAATCTAACTTTTTTATTTAAAAACAGCTCAAAGGTTTACTTTAAAGATCAGCTAGTAGCATCATGGTGCCACCAGATACCTTCAGATCGTCTGGAGGACATGAATCAGGAGATAAGAGCTGTTCTGGTGGCACCTCCACTTTATTGGGTAGGTGCTTTTGATCTTTCGGCTGATCAGTATATAGCTGTGAAGATGGTTCACTGTTCTTCTGTGTAAACCATATTGTCAGGACCGGATTTACCTCACAGGAGCCTATAGGCACAGATGTCTTGGCGCCTTAAACTTCACACTCCATGAACTTACAGGCCCCACCGAACCAAACCGCACCGCAAGTGTGCTGGCTGTCTCAGCTGTCACTTCTCCCTTACTTCTCATGCCCATCACAGGTAGCTACAGGTGCCGCTTAGTAATAGGTAGCCAGAAGTACCCTCAATATTAAGTAGCTAGAGATACTCTCAAGTATTAGGTAGCTAGTAGAACCTCAGTATTAAGTAGCTAGAGGTGCCCCTAAATGAAGGGAGATCTCATCAGTGGAATGCAGAGAGCAGGGTGCGTAACCTCTTCTTTACACTCTCATCAGGACTCTGCATAGGGAAGGAGGGAATCGCTCGAGGAAGGGAGTGAGCCGCCCTTCAATCATCAGGCGCCTGTAGGCACGTGCCTACAGTGCCTTATGGTAAATCCGGTAATTTACAGTGTAAAAAGACTGAGTATTCCGATTCCTCACAAGAGGCGATTCCTTGATGTTCTAGCCCCTCCCCTGTTCACAGGAATGAGCAGGCCACCTGCAAGCCCACACACTTATAGATGATATTGTTGTTGGCTATAGCTCTGCCTGACCAACAACTTTTGTGCTGAGATTATATAATATTAAAGATATAGAAAGCCACCTATTCCACTGTACTGATCACATTACTTTTGTGCTTACCCAGGTTAAAGTGAAACTCCACCTTCTTTAAAAGCGATGCATCAGTGTTTGTAATATGATATGATTTTCTTAAATTGCCAAGAAGTTGACATTTCACTTCCTTGCAGCCATGGGAACAGTACTCTTCCTTGGAGTACAGAATATTACCAAATGGGCAGATTCTGCATGGCTAGATTCGGCACAGGTTCATACCTTAGCAATCTGGTCATGTTTGAAGTCCTTTTCATAAGCCACGCCTTAAACTATACTCACCCTTCACTGTGTTCAACCTCGTTGGGTCAATATCTTACTTTAGCGGTACAGACGAGTACCAATGGTGATGCAAGGCAAAACGAGGGTGTGACCTAATGTATGTAAATCTAGCAATAAGAGGTATAATTAGAAATCAGTGGCAACACCCCTAGAAAAAGTGTGCACACAGTCCTCTAAGCTCCAAGAAAAAAATTAGGCCCTGGCACCATAGAAAACAGCCATATGGGACATGGTGCCTCCCCATCCAAATGTTATAATTAAGCACATTTCCCACTTTAGAGCATCACTAGGTAGCATATCCCGCGAAAAATATAATTAGGCAAAATGCCCCCTCCCCCCCAAAAAAGTTAATTAGGGAATATATCCCCCAACAATATAATTAGGCAGCATATTCCCCATACAACACAATCAGACAGCATTTCCTACTAAGGAATATAATTAGGTAAACTATATCCCCCAAACAACATATTTAGGCAGCACATCCACCCAAAAATATAATTAGGGAACCTATCCCATTAAAAACATTATTAGGCAGCATGTCCCCACCAAAGTCACACAATTAGCCAGGTTATCTTCCTAACAATATAATTAGGCAGCGTATATTACCAAAAACAGGCAGCATGCCCCCAAAGCATATTGCCTTCAAATGATAGTGAGGCAGTGTGACCTTGAAACACAATTAGGTAGTGTGTCATCAAATCAAGCTGCAGTTGCCGAGCTGGGGTGCGCTGCAGCAACACAGTGGGGGTGGACAAAGAGCTATAGACTTCTCGACAGGCTTTGGGCAAAAACCGCCGTAAACGGGTGATTTATATATTCGTTCAGCTGAAATTAGGGTAGAATAATGGTAATATTAGTTTTACTTCAGTTTACACTGGAACGACTCTTTAAAACACGTGTGTGCATACAAAACGTTGAATAAGAAAACATGTTCGGTGTACGGACTGGGGTGGTTTGGTGTATGTTTATTTAACACAATGCCAACAAGCCCATTGACTAACATAGGCTGTCAACTGAATTTTTTTTTTTTGCATTGCATTGCATTAAAAAAACATGAGTAGAGTAAATGCAGCAGTCTGTAAACCCCACCCCATCCCCAGCCTGAAGAAGATGTAGGCCCTGCCTGTTGTTTTCACACACAGTCCCTAATCATAGGTTTGAACGAAGAACAGAAGAACTGATCATGTGACTAAATCTATAATCAATCAAATTAGATATGTGGTGGCTGTATTAACCATTTAGCAGCCAATTTATGTAGAGGCTTGCAAGTTTTCCAGGCCAATTTATTTGTTACATTTCCCTGCTTCTAATTAGTGCTGTTGTGATGTGTATCTATATCCGCTTGTCACTAGGGGGCAGTGTGAGACAATAACAGATAACTCCTGCTTTCACTTTCTATATCCTCTGCTGGCAGAGAGACATCATAGCATTCCAAGAATTTACAGCACAACGAGTTTTGCCCGCTGAAGTCAAAAGCAGAGCACTTATCTCAAACAAGATAACTCTTGTTATATGTAAAGATGTACTGTGGGAATTGCTCATTTTCTCAATGTAAAGGGAGTTTCACTTTAAGTATGGACAAACTGACACATTGTAGATCATCAGTACAATTCAAAATCAATGATGCCATAAACAGAGCAATCGGTTTCTCGTGTAGAGTGGGCCCTACAGACCTAACGAGGGAGGAATTTCCTATGCCTGGCTTCCCAGAATGCTCTCCGCCTCCTACCCAAGCATGATGATCAATTCAAGTCCTACATACACACATAACAATCACCAATAGTAAATCAATAAGAGAATGGACATGTACCTTCCTGAAAGAGCATATACAAGATTCTGTGTATATATAGTCAGTGTTTTCTATCCCAGTGAATTGATCCCAAGTGCAATAAACAAGATCATGAAAATTAGCAATGTATATACAATTATATTATACTTTATAGCATTGATCAATACTTTAACCTGGTGTGAACACAGCGTGTCTCCAGTTAACAGTATACAGTTTATTCCTCAAAGTAGCATTGTTTAAAGGGAAAGCCAAAAAAAACCTCCCAAAACTGACAGTTCAATTTTGGGCGCAGGCTGGAGTGTTCGGTCTTCTGCCTTTTTCTTGTCTTTTTATCACATGACTCCACATTATAGTGAAGAGCAAAAAATGTGTCTAGAATTCAGATTTCCACTGAATTGGAAATGGAAAGTAACTGAGCATATTAAATGGAACCTGAGGTGAGAGACATAAGGAGGCTGACATATTGATGTCCTTTTAAACAATTCAAATTGCCTGGCATGCCGGTAAGTTGAGACTTCCGTTTGCATGAGTTTCAGATAACGGGGGCTTTGATGTACATGGCAGAGACTGCAAGCCAGATAACTAGAGATTAAGGTGTTCGGGTGTTGGGGATCCTGGAGAGCCTCTTAGTCTAATACCGTCTTTGCCCTAAAATAAGACATCCCCAGAAAATAAGACCTAGCTGCACACCTCCCGCAACAAGCCCCGTGATGCCGTAGCGACGATTTAACTCCTTGCCGCTGGCCCCCCTCCTCCAGCAAATCAGACCCCCCCTCCATTCTATGCTGTGCATAATTCAGATCTTAGATCAGCGGGGAAAGGCAGCTAAAGTTGTATAGTAATAGCACCGCCGTATACAGGAAGTAAACAGAGATCACTTCCTGTATATGGCGATGTTGATACTGTACAAATTTAGCTGCCTTTCCTTGCTGATCTGAGATTTGAATTATGCACTGCGTAAGCCAGAGGGGGATCCGACTTTCTGGAGGAGGGGGCCAACAGCAAAGGAGGAAACTGTGGCGGAGGGGGGGGGGGGGGGGGGGGATTGGGAAGAGGGGGGAACATATGCCTATTTACACTGGCTACATACTAGAGGGTTCTGGCTATATACTGGGGGGTGGGAGGGTGTCTGGGTATACACTAGGGGTTTCTGGCTATATACTGGGGGAGATTAGTCTAAATACTAAAGGGGATCTGGCTACCCCCACAAAATATAAGACCTCCCTGAAAATAAGCTCTAGCACATATTTTTAAGGAAAAATTAATATAAGACAGTGTCTTACTTTCGGGGAATCACAGTAGCAATCAGTGTGTGACGGCTGTGGTGGGAGGGATGGAGGGGCCCATGTTGGTGTCTCAGCCTTGGGTGCTGGAGGACCTTGTCCCGTCTCTGATCAAGGCAGGTGCAGGAAAAACAGGAGCAAAAATGAGGGCAGCCAATAAGCTTCCAGCTGTCAGATAACATATATCCCCGATTTATTTCTAAAGGCAACTGCCCCACTGTTGCTCCAGGTTTTCTATGTGTATCTTCATAAGTCAGGCCCTCCCTTGGAATCCTGGGGTGCTACATAAAAAAAAGGCAGAGAGCGACAGAACGCACCAACATTCATCCAAATAGAAGGTGTCAGTTTTAGCGGGGCTGACCCTTTAAAATAATAATAAAAAAAATATTGGTCCAAAGTGTAGAAACTCAGTTCAATGATGGGGGCCGATCTGTGTTCCACAGAAGCTCTACGTATGGCCATTTGGTCTGCAGGCAACGTTTGATGGGAGTATCGTCGGTCTGTAGTCTGGGGTCTTCAAATCCCATGACAGCTGTCCCCTCAATGTAGGTGACCTGAATCACAGAAAGGTGAATGTTAGGACATACGGTGAATATTGCTGAGAAAAGGACAGTCCCATCACTTCAGTACTATACATCAAAGGCATGGATAGTAAGCCCCGTTTTAGCTTACTTGCAAGGGTGCATACACACATCCAATTTTAATTGGCCAATTTTACCACTTTCACACAGTATGAGGGCCAATAGATATTGAATGCTATGAAGAGATTGTGTAGGCAACCTCTTATACTACAGGTCCTTCTCAAAAAATTAGCATATTGTGATAACAAGTTCATTATTTTCTGTAATGTACTGATAAACATCAGACTTTCATATATTTTAGATTCATTAGACACAACTGAAGTAGTTCAAGCCTTTTATTGTTTTAATATTGAGGATTGTGGCATACAGCTCATGAAATCCCGAAATTCCTATCTCAAAAAATTAGCATATCATGAAAAGGTTCTCTAAACGAGCTATTAACCTAATCATCTGAATCAACTAATTAACTCTAAACACCTGCAAGGCTTGAGGCTGAGGCTTTTAAAAACTCCCAGCCTGGTTCATTCACAAAACTGCAATCATGGGTAAGACTGCCGACCTGACTGCTGTCCAGAAGGCCATCATTGACGCCCTCAAGCAAGAGGGTAAGACACAGAAAGAAATTTCTGAACGAATAGGCTGTTCCCAGAGTGCTGTATCAAGGCACCTCAGTGGGAAGTCTCTGGGAAGGAAAAATTGTGTCAGAAAACGCTGCACAACGAGAAGAGGTGACCGGACCCTGAGGAAGATTGTGGAGAAGGACCGATACCAGACCTTGGGGGACCTGCGGAAGCAGTGGACTGAGTCTGGAGTAGAAACATCCAGAGCCACCGTGTACAGGCGTGTGCAGGAAATAGGCTACAGGTGCCGCATTCCTCAGGTCAAGCCACTTTTGAACCAGAAACAGCGGCAGAAGCGCCTGACCTGGGCTACAGAGAAGCAGCACTGGACTGTTGCTCAGTGGTCCAAAGTACCTTTTTCGGATGAAAGTAACTTTTGCATGTCATTCGGAAATCAAGGTTCCAGAGTCTGGAGGAAGACTAGGGAGAGGGAAATGCCAAGATGCCTGAAGTCCAGTGTCAAGTACCCACAGTCAGTGATGGTCTGGGGTGCCATGTCAGCTGCTGGTGTTGGTCCACTGTGTTTAATCAAGGGCAGGGTCAATGCAGCTAGCTATCAGGAGATTTTGGAGCACTTCATGCTTCCATCTGCTGAAAAGCTTTATGGAGATGAAGACTTCATTTTTCAGCACAACCTGGCACCTGCTCACAGTGCCAAAACCACTGGTAAATGGTTTACTGACCATGGTATTACTGTGCTCAATTGGCCTGCCAACTCTCCTGACCTGAACCCCATAGAGAATCTGTGGGATATTGTGAAGAGAAAGTTGAGAGACGCAAGACCCAACACTCTGGATGAGCTTAAGGCCGCTATCGAAGCATACTGGGCCTCCATAACACCTGAGCAGTGCCACAGGCTGATTGCCTCCATGCCACGCCGCATTGAAGCAGTCATTTCTGCAAAAGGATTCCCAACCAAGTATTGAGTGCATAACTGAACATAATTATTTGAAGGTTGACTTTTTTTGTTTTGTTTTAAAAACAATTTTCTTTTATTGGTCGGATGAAATATGCTAATTTTTTGAGATAGGAGTTTTGGGTTTCATGAGCTGTATGCCAAAATCATCAATATTAAAACAATAAAAGGCTTGAACTACTTCAGTTGTGTATAATGAATCTAAAATATATGAAAGTCTAATGTTTATCAGTACATTACAGAATATAATGAACTTTATCACAATATGCTAATTTTTTTGGAGAAGGACCTGTACATGGAGGTGGTAAAACGGGCCAGGCAAAATTTGATGTGGATACATACCCTATTCCACAGGGCTCCTAAACTGAGGCTGAGATATGGGAGAGTTCTGAATGGGACTTCAAAGTGACAAAGTAAAGGTGAGCAGCTAATCCTCCTTCAGAGGTCAACGCGCTAATATGCGTTCATTAAAAATAATAAAACTTCCAAAGTTCTCATACAAATTAAATGTGAATTAAATTCCTAGTTTCCTATTTTGGAACTCAGACATACAGTATACACTGAGTGGCCATAAAAATTAAAGACACTATAACGAGTTGTCCACCTTCTTGGCATGGACTCAACAAGATGCTGATATTGTTGCTGAGGAATGTCGGACCATGCTGACATAATGGCAGCTCTAAGTTGTGTTAGACTGGACGAGATCTTTTGAATTCGTCCCACAAATGCTCAATAGGATTGAGGTCAGGGGACTGAGTTGACCGGGGAAGCAGGTTAAACTGGGATTGATGTTCCTCAAACCATTTGAGACTGATGGAGCACAGTGGCAAGGGTGCCCAACAGGCGTCTTTTCCTATCTTCCTGCGATACTAAAGGCACACTTGATGGTCTCTTGCTGCTAAAGCCCACCCTGTGCAAAGTCAGCTGCATTGAATTCAGCTCTAATTTGTCGTATTGTTGCCCTTCTGTTTCTGTGGACTGTGCGTTCTACTCGCCTTTCACCCTCTCATTCAGCCTTTTTCAACCAAAATAGTTCTTATTGCTTGAAGTTTTTTTTCTCAACTGCCACTTTGTAAACACCCGAGATACTGTTGGGCAAGAAAATCCTGAAAGAGTTGTCATTTCAGATATGCTAGAACAAGCTCTTCTTGCATCAACGATCATCCCTCATTCAAAGTCACTTAAAGCGGATTTGAGATGAAGAACTAACTATAACAAGTAACTTGTCTATATATCTTATCTAAAGATTAGAGAAAATCTAGCTGCAAACCGCTTTAATAGAA
Organism: Hyperolius riggenbachi; assembly: GCF_040937935.1. Classification (NCBI taxonomy): domain Eukaryota; kingdom Metazoa; phylum Chordata; class Amphibia; order Anura; family Hyperoliidae; genus Hyperolius; species Hyperolius riggenbachi. Next base: position 37,953,590 of record NC_090650.1, on the reverse strand, counting down.
TATGATTATTTCTTCCTGTGATACAATGACAGCAGCCATGTTGTTTGTAAACATTACACAGATGCAGGCAAATCTGCATCTTGAGCAAAAAAAACTAATCCCCCCTCCTCCACTCTGCCTCTGAAATCTCTGGGTAGTAACACCTCCTCCTCCTCCTGCCCAGACTGAGCTCCCATGAGCCCTTGCTACTGCCAAGACTCTCTGAAAACCTGTGGCTGTGGTTTATTTAGTTTATAGGGAATTAGAGTATTAAAAAAAACAAAAAAGTATTTGGCTTGAGGAATGCCCTATAAACAATAAGACAGGAACACAATTATGCAATGAGTAAAAGTTCATCTCGGATCCACTTTAAAGGGACTCTGAACAGTAATAGAAAAACCAAATCTGGACTTACCTGGGGCTTCCCTCCAGCCCCCCCCCAAGCCCACAAGGTGACGTCCTCTGGGTCCCCTCCGTGGTCCCGCAGGCGGCTCCGTTATCCTGGCAACTTCAGCCAAAGTAGTAAGTAACTGCGTATGCACGGGCTGTCCACGCACCGGGCTCAATCACGAGAGCATCCACGTAAGCCTCCTGCGCAGTTCTCGAAAGACTGAGATGTACATGCGCAGAAAGCTTACGGCAACACGCGTGTGCGCAGTTGGGCCCCACATACGCAGTTACAACTTCAGCTGAAGTCGCCAGGATAACGGGGGCCGCCAGCGGGACCACGGATGGAGCCCAGAGGATGCAGAGGGATCTCGCAGGCTACGGGGGGGGGGGGGGGGTGCCACAGGTACGTCCAGATTTGTTTTTTTCATCACTTTTCAGGGTCCCTTTAAAATCCTTCATCTTAATTTTGACATTAACTTCTCTGCGTTGTTAGACTGGTTTACTTTCAAATAAGGGGTGTCTATTTTTTTGGGCCACTCAGTGTAAATGTTTCCTAGGTTAAAGAGAAAAAAATTATCAAAAAAAGGGAACTGCACAAAAATTCAGCACAAAGCAACACAGAACCTTAGGCTGGCCCTGCCTTTAATTTAATTCTGCGGGAACACAGTAACGTGATAGCTTCATAAGTCCAGAAACTCCAGAACATAATCGCCCCCTCCAGCTTTATATTATTGTGGTCTGTTTCATGGGACAAAGCACTGGAACAGCTCACAGCACTGCAAAACAGCTAGATGAAGTTTGTCCAATGGCACAAGACGTCCCACCACAGCCACGCATGCCCTTGCTGGTCCTTATTTATTGTATCCCGTTGCCATGGACGCAGCATCACATAATTATTTACAAGATGGAATTCGGAGCCTTCATTGCAGAGATTTAACAGTAAGAGCAGACAGTAATGTAGCAAAAAAGGTAAGGGAAGCAGAGGGGCTGATCGTAGAATTTTATTTCCTCAAAAAGGCATGAGCACACGTAATCCTGATATGGCGGGCAGGGTGGTAGTGAAATGTATTGTGTCTGAATGGCTGCTCTGAACTAGAGGCACTGGTGGCTAAGCAACATGATAAATTACCTATAAAATGTCTAAACACTACAGGCCACCCACAGCTACAAAAGTGTTCCCAGTTAACCCTTCTGCAGTATGTGAACTGAGAGAGTGTACAGTAAGTACACCCTTCAATCGTACCTGAAGCGACATGTAACACGAGGAGATAAACATAACTACATGTATATGTACTACCACTGGCGTAACAATAAGGGATGCAGCCCCTGCACCCACGGGGGGGGGGGGGGGGGCACCTGGGGCCCCTCTGGGGTTTGGGGGGCTGGAGGGTGGCAGCATGAGGGAAAAAACGGGGCCACACATGGCGGGGAGGGGGGACAGTCCCCCCCCATCACCTCAAGTTCTCCCCTCCTGCATCAATCATCAGTGGCAGCGGGGGGTGGCAGGAACACATACCTCCATCCATGCACCGGAGGTTCCGATCTCTAAGTGTCTGACGCTACTTCCTGTTTAAACAGGAAGTAGCGTGAGACACATCGAGATGGACCTCCGCGGTGGTTGGAGGTATGTCTTCCTGCCCGCTCTGCTGCCACTTATGATTGATGCTGGAGGGGAGCGCAGAGGGGAGAGCCCGAGGTGAGGGGGGAAAGGGAGACATTGTCCCCCCATCTCCGTCAAAGTGTGGCCATGCTTACCCCTCATGCTGCCACCTTCCAGACCCCCAAAATGGACCTGAACAGGCCCGGGGGAACCAATCCAAATTTTTGCAGGGGGGCCCGGTGATTTCTAGTTACGCCCCTGTGTACTACTAGTCCTACTAAGAAATTGTCTGAAGCCCCTTTCTGTTTTCCAGTTTAGCAAGTATTAAAAGGTTGAGTAATTATCTATGCAAATGAGCTTGTACAATTCAGTCTGGTTGTCTGAAAAGTAAAGGTGCACACACATCTAGCGATGATCTGTCGGCTGCACATACACCACAGAACGATTCCTGAACAATTTCAGCATGAAATCTCTGAGGAATCGGCCAAGTCCACCGCTGCCCCACTAGTGTACAGTATATGTGCCCCCCATATGCATTTATACATTACCTGTCCTGTGTCACCTACTGCATCGTCTTTGGAATCCCCGGCTCTTCCGTATCCGCTAACTGAAGAGCTGGGGATTCCGAAGACGATTGGCACCGCGCAGTGGGCAACACAGGACACATAATGTATTAATGCAGGGGGCACATTTATACACTAAGGTGGAGCGCTGGGGGACCGATTTCAGCCCGAAATTGATGGCATTGCATAACTATTGAATCGTATAGTCGATCGGCCTCCAAGTTGAGAGATGTGTGGCCACCTTAAAGTGAACCTCCAGACTAAAAATCTACTCAGCAGCACTGAAAAGGCTTGGTGTTTCTTTAACAGTTTCACAGCATCAGAACTTTGTTTTTCTTACCCGAGCCTCATTTTTAGCTGCACAGAAGCTAAGCTCAGCCCCATCAAAGAAATCTGCCTGGGCATTTTTCCCCTAATGCTGTGCAATGCCTGATGGGATTTCTGTTGTTGTTCTCGTTGCCTAGCAACTGGGAGGGGTGATCAGGACAGGGCAGTTGGAACTGTGTCTCATGCTCCCTGTCACATCCTTTTAACCAAAAACATGGCTGCCCCCATGAAATCACAAACATTTGCCTGTTCTTTTAAAACAGGGTGGGTAAGAGATTATATTACCTATCTATTTTAATTAAAAGGAATACTGTAGGGGGGTCGGGGGAAAATGAGTTGAACTTATCCAAGGCTTCTAATGGTCCCCCGCAGACATCCTGTGCCTGCGCAGCCATTCCCTGACGCTCCGGCCCCGCCTCCGGTTCACTTCTGGAATTTCAGACTTTAAAGTCTGAAAACCACTGCGCCTGCGCTGCCGTGTCCTCGCTACCGCTGATGTCACCAGGAGCATACTGCGCAGTCGCAGACCATACTGGGCCTGCGCAGTACACTCCTGGTGACATCAGCGGGTCGAGGAAACGCCCATGCAGGCGCAGTGGTTTTCTGACTTTTAAGTCTGAAATTCCAGAAGTGACCCGGAGGCGGGGACCGGAGCATCGGGGAGTGGCTGTGCGGGCACAGGATGTCTGCGGGGGACCATTAGAAGCCCCGGGTATGTTCAACTCATTTTCTCCCGACCCCCCCTACAGTATTCCTTTAACATACCTAATTAACCACCCTGGCGTTCTATTAAGATCGCCAGGGCGGCTGCGGGAGGGTTTTTTTTAAATAAGAAAAAAACTATTTAATGCAGCCAACTGAAAGTTGGCTGCATGAAAGCCCACTAGAGGGCGCTCCGGAGGCGTTCTTCTGATCGCCTCCAGCGGCCAGAAATAACACGGAAGGCCGCAATGAGCGGCCTTCCGTGTTTTGCTTACTTCGTCGCCATGGCGACGTCAGCCGCCTCCGATCCAGCCCTTACCGCTGGCCGGAACTATTTGTTCCGGCTGCGCAGGGCTCAGGCGGCTGGGGGGACCCTCTTTCGCCGCTGCTCGCGGCCAATCGCCGCAGAGCGGCGGCGATCAGGCAGCACACGCGGCTGGCAAAGTGCCGGCTGCGTGTGCTGCTTTTTATTTCATGCAAATCGGCCCAGCAGGGCCTGAACGGCACCCTCTGGCGGGAATGGACGAGCTGAGCTCGTCCATACCGCTAAGGTGGTTAATAACAGTATGTTTGTTTAGGCTGAAGATCCTCTTTAACCAGTTAAAGACCACAGGCTCACACCACCCTAGTGACCAGGCCATTTTTTACAATTCAGTGCTCTGCCACGTTAATAGCTCTCTACAGAGCCATACAACTTAGCACACAAATTAATTTTACTTCCTTTTCTTGCTTTCGGAGCTTTCTGTGGTGGCGTCTGATTGCTGCTGCAACGTTTCTTTCTTTTTTTATTTCATTAATTTTATTGCTATTATTTTTGATTAAAAATTGTTATTTTTCTTTTACTTTTCCTTCCCAGCATCCCTCCCTCCCCCCAGAGAGCCAATCAGTATGACCATGTCTCATAGGCATCAGCCTATGAGAGGCGATCATCTTGTGAGCCACTTGAGGGGACAGCTCAGTGACAGAGCTGTCCCCAGTATAGCGCTGCAGGGGATTGCAGCGCTGTACATAGAAATAACGGCTCCTTCTCCTTCCTAACAGCCTGCTAGCTGCAATCGCGCGCGAGTGTTACCTGCTAATCTCCGCCCCCAGGACTTGACGCCAATCGGCATTCAGCGGTCCTGGGGAAGCCACCTTGTGACTGCCCATCGGCCTTAGACGGTCGTACGGTGGTTAAATAAAATCCTTATTTCTGATAAGGTTGTAGGGCTCTTTTACACTACATGCGATTTCGATTTCCATGCGATTTTCCATGCCATTCAGATTTTTGATGCGACTACATGCTGCATTTTTTCTGCGTTTCTGCGTTTTTCTTCCTGTAATGCTAGCATCCAGTGAAAATCGCATATCGGAATCGCAAATCAGAATGGCGATTTGCAGTGTTGGAAAGTTTTTCTGTTAGCTGCGGTTTAGAATGAAGCAGTTGTTGCTAAGTTTAACTATGGGAAAAAAATTACAAAAAATAAATAAATATTGCAAGTGGCTTTCATTCACTAAGCAGCAGAGGGGAGAATCTGTCTGAAAAACGTAGCGGAGAAAAAGGAGGAATAGCGGCACGCCATGACACATAATACAAACATCTGATAACTTGCAGAGGCCGCGGAACGCTTCCCAGAAAAAAGGGAGAGCCATTCGTTTTATTGGAGTAATCAGCCCGACTGACGCTTTAAAGGAAACGTACCTTCTCATTGTGGTTGGACTGTCTCAATCCATTATAATGAAACACACTGAAGGATTCTGGAACTTTTGACCCCTTAGAAACATGGAAAAAAAGAAAAAAAATGTTATACACAAAACAGCAACGTAGCAAAGCGCACAGGAACAGAAGGGGAACTCCAACCACTGACATAACTGTATATATACTCTATATACTGTTCTATGCAAGGCTGGATTTACCATAAGGCACTGTAGACACGTGCCTACCAGCGTCGGATGATGAAAAGGTGGCTCACTCCCCAACCCGTGCGCCTCCCTCCTTCCTTCCCTATGCAGAGTCCTGATGAGAGTGTAAATGTGAGGTTACTCACCCAGCCCTCAGCATTCCACTGACGATCTCTCCCTTCAGTCAGAGACACCTCTTGCTACATAATACTGGCTACCTACTTGGGGGCATCTCTAGCTACTTTAACCAGCTGAGCGGTCTGGACGAGCTCAGCTCGTCCAACACCGCCAGAGGCTGCCGCTCAGGCCCTGCTGGGCCGATTTTCACCAAATAAAAAGCAGCACACGCAGCCGGCACTTTGCCAGCCGCGTGTGCTGCCTGATCGCCGCTGCAGCGCGGCGATCCGCCGCGTGCAGCGGCGAAAGAGGGTCCCCCCAGCCGCCCGAGCCCAGCGTAGCCGGAACAAACAGTTCCGGCCAGCGCTAAGGGCTGGATCGGAGGCGGCTGACGTCAGGACGTCGGCTGACGTCCATGACGTCACTCCGCTCGTCGCCATGGCGACGAGGTAAGCGAAACACGGAAGGCCGCTTATTCCGTGTTACTTCTGGCCGCCGGAGGCGATCGGAAGAACGCCTCCGGAGCGCCCTCTAGTGGGCTTTCATGCAGCCAACTTTCAGTTGGCTGCATGAAATAGTTTTTTTTTTTAATTTAAAAAAAACCCTCGCGCAGCTACCCTGGCGATTTAATCAGAACGCCAGGGTGGTTAAGAAAGTCCGAAGTGAAAAATAAATACCTCTTTTTATTATCTAGTCCCCTTAAGCCGTATAAACAAAGATGAATCGCCACATCTGTGCGGCTTAACGATGTATTTAACCAGCCCCTCCCCCCCCCCCCCCCCCCCCGAAATCCCCGGGGCTAAATCCTCTGGTACTTCCTGGAGGAGGCAGAGCTTTGTGCAGTAGCTCTGCCTCTGCTCTAGTCAATCTCTGCGGATCTCCACCTCTCCCTGCCCCTCTCAGTCTTCTTTCACTGAGAGGGGCGGGGAGATGCGGAGATCCGCAGAGACTGACTGCACCGGGCAGCAAAATCCACGACCTGGAAAGTTGTGGAAATTTGCCCCAGGATTTTGGGGGGTTAAATGCAGCATTCAGCCGCACGAATGCGGCGATTCAACTTTGCTCATACTGCAGTAGAGGACTAAATAGTAAAAGAGGGTACATTTTATTCACTTCAGACTTTCTTTAATATTAGGGGTACTTCTGCTACCTGAAACTGAGGGACACCTGCAGCTACCTATGATGGCAAGGGAATTAAGGGAGGACAGCAAGCACACTTGTTGTGTGGTTCGGCAGGGGTTTGTAGGTTCATGGAGGGCGGAGTCTAGGGTGCCAGGACATCTGTGCCTATAGGCTCCTGTGAGGTTAATCCGGGCCTGCTTCTATTGCTCCCTCAAGGAACAATAAATATAGCTTGTTAAGCTGCCCTCTCTAACCACACTTCAGACTGCTAGAGGCTCACCCTGGAATGGCTATCGACAAGCCCACTGATGGTTCTAGGTAAAATGCCATCACTGTCAGCGACCTTCATGTGGGTAGGGTTTGCTGCTCTAAAGGCACAGCTGTGAGCTCTGTTGGCTGTAATGAGGCCCTTTAGTACTTGCTCACATGGTTGGTATTAAGCAGAAAATGGTTGGAACTCATTAAAAGAATGTTACTTGTGGCATGCAGCTTGCAGCAACTGAGTATGTCTGTACGGGGTATGGCTGTATTGCCGCAGTATGTCACAGTGGACTATAAAGATCCCTGTGGAGATGTGGTCATGAAAGCAGCTGATGTCTAGTCTATGCTATGGGCTGCCGATTAGCCACACCTCCAATCCACCAAAATCTTCTGTCCGGTCCAATCACTACTTCTGGTCGATTGGTGGTACTTATGGCCTTCTTTAGTGACATGTGTCTATACTAAGAATAGCATATGATTAAAGTACAACATCTGAGGAACCCAAAAACTTTTTTTTGTTCCACCGATGTGCCTTAGAACAGTGGTGGCAAACCTAGGGCACGTGTACCAGATGTGGCACTCCGAGCTCTCTCTGTGGGCATACGTGCTGCCGGCCTACGCTACTTTAAAGCACAGATTGCAGAGAGGTGGTGTGTGTATTGCACAAGGTATTTGACCACTAACTGGCAGGAGGGTAATTACTGCATTTGATTTGTTGAGGTAATTGCTGCTGTGAATATGTGGGGTGATTGATGCATTTCAAATGTGTGGTAATTGATGCATTTCATATGTGAGGTGATTTATGCAATTCAAATGTGTGGATAATTGCTGCTCTATGTTGGGATTATTACTGCATTTCATTTGAGGGGGTAATTGCTGCTATGCATATATGGGGCGATTGTTGCATTTCAAATATGGGGTTACTGCTGCATTCCAAATGTTGGGCAACTGTTGCATTTTAAATGTAGGGTTTCCTTTAATGTATACTTTTTTTTTTCTTAACTAAAACCTCAGTATTCAGTATAGGTTGCCGTGTTGGCACTTCATGATAAATAAGTGGGTTTTAGGTTGCCGTTTTGGCACTCGGTCTCTATGACGTTCGCCATCACTGCCCTAGAAAATGACAGCCAAAATTAAAAAAAAAAAAAGAATGTCAGGAGGAAGTCTTGAAGTGTCAGGAGAAAGTGTCTCCCTTTGACTTGTCATGCCTTCCTGTTGGTTCTATAATGTGATGCATGGATTCACTGATGAATAGAGATGCTCATGACTTCTTTGCTTTTATTACATTTGATGGAATTTCACTCTTTGCTCTGTTACTATTATCTGGTCTGTTTCACAGTTCCTTTAAAGGACCACTTCAGCGAAAAAAGTAAGCAGTTAAAATCTGACAGAACTGACAGGTTTAGGACTAGTTGATCTGCTCATGGGGATTCGTAGGGTTTTCTTAAGGTAGCCACTAACTGTCCAATTTCTAGCGAAAAATCGTTCGAGCGATCAGAAATTCTGATCGGACGAAAAATCGTTCACTACACCATCAACTAACCAATCATTGCTTCCTCGCTATCACGACCACCAAGAAAATCCAAATTTTCGTTCGACGAAAATTCATTCGGGCGACATTTTTTTCACTCGTTCAGAATCGATTGTGTCCACCAATGGAGATTATTTACAACCAATCCGATCAGAATTTCTGATCGCTCTAACGATTTTTCGCTAGAAATTGGACCGTTAGTGACCAGCTTAAGTTTTCAAAAGCATTTCAGGAGCAGCAGTTTAACTGCCATTATAGTAAGTATAGTAAATATTTTACAATGGGCAAACACTGACTAAACCATTTATACATAATTATTGTAAAAATGAAGCACTTTTTATTACATTATTTTCACTGGAGTTCCTCTTTAATGAAGTTTTGGAATTAATGATTTGAATGGAACAAAACAGACTTCAGAACCTGATCCATGGATTCATCTCTGCTGATTTCCATAACCCTTCCAGTGTGAGCCTCAGATTCCTTTCTAACAGAATAATTGAGCAGCAAGTGCAATTGCCATGTAAACAGAAGACCCCCCCTCTCCCCCCTCTGCCCAGCGGCAGTGATCGCCATGTGATTGTGCACGCTGTACCTGCTCGGGGAAGAACTCCTGCAGAAACGGGCCCAGTAATATGATCCCCAGGCCTTCTGGGTCTAATTTGGTCTTCATGAGGTTTACACTGGAAAACAGAGAAAATCAAACAATAAGCGAGGCGTATTTGTGCGTTCCTGAGATATGCTGTACTGCACGGCCTGTCTCTGCCAATGAATGCGCTTCTATTTTCAGAATTCAGGACAACATTCATGGCAATGGCATCTCATTGGCCGAGCGCAGCTATTTTCAGACGGCGTAATCTCCTGATTGAAACCAAAACAGTGATGATAATTTCGGGAGACAGAGCCTTATTAGGAAAACATTTCTCAAAACAGGCCGAGTAGTAAACTAACCTGCGCTTTGTAAGCCAAGATTGCACTCAACCTACCAGTCACGAGGCTGCGCGGAGTAAATCTATCAACAGCCAGCGGAGCACTGATCACAGAGCAGAGATGGATTAAGATGTAAGGGGCCCTAAGCAAGGTAGAAGATTTGGAGTCCTCTTGTGGTCCTTTTGCTAAGCTGAAGTGGAGAGAAGTCGAAGAAGGTGGCAGGTGGGCCCCTTAATACTAACTGGGCCCCAAGCAACTACCTAGGTTGCCTGGTGGATGATTCTGCTCTGAGGCAGAGGATGGGGCAGGGATGTATGAAAATGTAGTAGTTGTCACTCTGATCAGAGCACTGCTAAAACTTGTCAATCCTGTGAGTTGGACTTCACCTCGAAGCTGATGTAGAAATAAAAAGCTAGTCCTTGGAAAACTTTAGCCTTCCTGGTGGTATCATTTCTTCAGGATTTTAGGGTCTGCAATTTTTTTTTCACGCTTTTAGATCCCAAAACCAGGGGGAAAAAAATCATACCGCTAGAGAGATCGGCAGCAGCCCCTGAACTGACTCACCTCTCTGGGATCCAGCGATGCAATTCTCCCTTCGTCCTTAAGGTGGCACTGTACCCCTATAATGAGATCACAACAATGGACGGCGATCTCACCAGAGGTATCCAGAGCCTCTGAGGAGAGGACTGGAAAAAGAATGGCTGCCAGCGTCTGGATCCCCGGGGGAGGTGAGCAGGAATGGGCTTTCGAGTCCAGACGGACACGAATTCAGAATTCAAATGAAGTCTAATGACTTCCTGTGTGACCGCAGGATGGAGGGTTGTTTATTTACCCAGAAGTCTTTGGGACATCTGCGTTTCATTACGCGTCATAGGCGTAATGAAAGACGTGTTGCATTACTCACTACTGCACTTCCTCTTTGAAGCCGGAAGGAGGAAGCGTGAAAGTGAGAGGTAGAACGCGGCTCTCATTACACGTATGAGGCGTAATGGAACGTAGACGTCTCGAAGACTTCTGGGTAAGTTACCCCCCCATCTCGCGGTCACACGTGAAGTCATTAGACAGCATTTGAATTCCGAATTCGAGCTCGTCTGGAAAGCCCATGCCTGGAGGTGAGTTAGAAACACCCGCTGTGCTTCAGGCTCTGTATATAGACTTCCCGGCGGCTACCCCGAGTCAAGCTTGGGATTACTGCTCCTGGCTTCTTTTTTCCCACCCCATGCCTGACTCGGGGTTACGGTTAGGGAGGTTAAAGGGAACCTAAAGTGAGAAGAATATGGAGGCTGCCATCTTTATTCTCTTATAAACAATGCCAGTTGACTGGATGTCATGCTGATATGTTGACTTTAGTTGTTTTCGAGCCACATGCCTGTAGGAAGCATGCAGTCAGTGGAATCACACCAGAGTCACAGCATCTGATCTGCTGCCAGTGACATACAGTATCCAAAGCAGAGCATAAGCACAGAAGTCAGGCAACTGACGTGTATTAGAGAATGAAGATGACAGCCTCCATATTCCTGTCATTTCAGGTTCCCTTTAAAATGACAAGTGTGGGAGAAAAGTTGACACTCTGCCCTTCCATGACCAGAACGGATGCAGCCAATCCTTGTGCTCTACCTTTCTTACTTGGCGCTGTTCTGGTGGTGAAGATTGGGAATGGTCATTGAGATGCAAAGAATTCCCAGTTGAGGAAGGATTATGCAAATTTTCTATGCAGCATAAAAATGATCCAAACAAACTGGTCCATATTCAATGTTAATAATTTCATGCAGAATTGGCATAATCCTGCATCAACTCTGAATGATTTGAAGCGGTATCGTCACCATAAAAATCAAGTTTCAACAGCAACTGGTCTGAGTGTATTAAGTGATAAAGATGCTAATCCTGCGTTCAAAACTTGCAAAACTTTTTCTGCTGTTATGGTTTGGAGTTATCACGTACTTTAGGATCACTGGCCCTTTAATAGCCATTGCCAAACAGTTGCATGCTGGGGGTTCTTTTTATCTATAATATATTCCTCCTCTTCCATTTATTTTCCTGCCTAGCTGCTTATCAGAAACACCCTCTAATCACTTGTGTTTACAAGCAAGGCTGAGGTGACTCAGCGATTGGAAGAGTAAAATTAAAAAAAAAAAAAAAGACAGTGCAGTTGTTAGTATACACCTCAGTGGGAGTGTCTGAAGACTCTGGGAGGAGGGTAGCTAATGAATACACAATGAGCAAGAGAAGGGAGGAGGGAAAACAAGAGTCAGGGAGGATATGATGTCAGCATTAGCGTGGCAAGATGGCCACTGCCTAGATTAGGATTCCCCGCTCTTCCTTTATAAAATTCACAGGAATGATTACGTGGATAGCACAATACATCTGTTATGTAAGTAGAAGTAGTATTTATCTACTTATATATGTGTTTTTTATTACTAGGTTAGCATGGGTGTCGCTTGTTCTTTAACTCTTATTGACCACTCCCTAGAGAAGATCTCTATAATACTGATCCAAAGGTGGCGGAAATGAAATTGAACAGACGGAATGAAAACGGATCTGTTCTAACAGAAATCGGTTTCCAAGAAAGTGCCAGTGTGAACCGGCCCTTAAAATTTGCCTGAAATTCTGCTGTTAGCTAGCCATATATGGGTCAATAGCGGCCAAAAATAATGGATTACTCTCTGGTCAAAAATTGTCTTCATTCTCCAGCTTGACCCCCTCCTCTCCCTGCTGCTGAGAGATTAACTCTTTGTGCCCAGTATTACAGCTATTTCTCAGAAGTCTTGCTACTTCCATTGAACATGCTAGAAGTGCTGAAGACATAAATCTGGGTGATGAGATCATCAGAACAGACCCTCCTAGAAATCTCAAAATCGAGCACAACTACTGACAATCCAAAGATGAAGCGTTTTGTTTGGAAAGGCCCTTCAAGGAACTCTTCTCCATATGTCCCCAACATGACGAGCATTTTGATGTTCTAAAATGAACTGCAACTCTAAATAATGAAAAATCCCCCCACCCCCCCAACCCAACTGGGATCTGGTGCTGAACTACTGGTCCCAGAATCCTCAGAGGAGAATAAGGAACAAAGAGCAACAGATGGAGACCAGGCATGAAGAGCATGGTCTAGGTGGCTCATGTGGTTATCTGATGGTGTGAAAGCCATCTTTTGACAAACACTGGAGAGTCATCTGTGCGGCTGGACAAGGTCCCATGGAGGAACTGTGAGAATGCTGAACCGTTCACATAACCCCGGTGAAGGCCTTCACTGGCTTTCACTCCAGGTCACATGTGGTTGTGCTTGTAGGCCCTGAATTTACACGGATGTACTGCCACTGAGCATGTGCAATTAATCAGGTATTATGAGTGATGTCCACTTTCCAAAACAAACACTCTCTGAACTTGTAATCATACACAACTTGGGATGGGTAAAAATAAACCCTACTCCTAAAAGTGACTTTTTTAACTACTTACGGACCTTAGTCATTGAAATCTACGCCCTGTTTTGGATAGTGGTAATGGTTAAGGGCTCTGCCTCTGACACAGGAGACCTGGGTTCGAATCTCGGCTCTGCCTGTTCAGTAAGCCAGCACCTATTCAGTAGAAAACCTTGGGCAAGACTCCCTAACACTGCTACTGCCTATAGAGCGCGTCCTAGTGGCTGCAGCTCTGGCGCTTTGAGTCCGCCAGGAGAAAAGCGCGATATAAATGTTCTGTGTCTGTGTTTGTTTGTTTTGATGGCTATCTGGCTGCCAGGGCATAGATTTCAATTAACCGCCGCTGCGCACATTTGCCGTTTTTACCGCTCCCGCCGATGTCACCGCTGAATCCCCGCTGTCTCCCGTCCCAGCTCACTCGTTCTGCCTGTCTCTATGACGGCAGAGCCCTGTGAGTGGGCCAGGAACTGATTTCATTGGCTCCTGGCCCTGTCTTTCAATGTAAGCAACTCCCATTGGCTTACATTGAAAGACAGGTCCAGGAGCCAATGAAAGCGGCTCCTGGCCGACTCACAGAAACTCTGCCGAGACGGCAGAGTTGGTGGCCCAGGTTCCCGACGTGCGGCGGTGATGGCAATTGCGGCGGGTATGTGCAGCGATTCCGCAATTTCTGTACCAGCGGTCTCTAGATTACTTAATCCAGAGGCTTCCACTAATCCCCTCCACCTTGCCGTTCTAGTGCTGGAACCCCCCAAACCTCCTCGACGAGGGCTTTCAGAGGGTTCCGGAGTGAAGCAGTGGTCTGGAGGAGGAAGTGGGAAGCTTCCAAAGGTTCTGGAAGCTTCCCTCTACCGAGGTTAGTATCTGACTTCCCCCTTTTTTAAGTCATGGGTTCTCTTTAAGGATCCAATCTACAGGTCTGGGGTAGAAGACAGCAGGTGTAACTGAAAGAAATTCATAGTTACAGTAGGGTCTCCATTGTCTGGGAATTGCCTGTTGCTGGATATTTGCAATTTCCAGTTGCTTGAGAGTTCAAGGAACCGGGACCTCCGTCTAACACTAAATCCCCAACAGAGCCCTCCTCCCACTAATGCAGAGCAGTGCACAGTGGAAGACACTCACCAGAGATCCAGGTGTCCTCTTACAGCTTCTGACTGTTCTGCTGCATCCTCAGTACGGCTCCCGATACATGACCTGATGCAGGTCAGAAGACACACATCAGAAGACTACAGAGGATGCAGCAGAGCAGAAGAGAACCGTGCCCAAAGCTCTGGTGTCTTCCGCTGTGTGCTGCTTTGTATTATTGACCGAGAGGTTGGTTGAGACTGCTGGTTGGTTGAGTCCCAGTTAATGGGACTCCACTGTATCCGGATATACATGTATTTCAGCATGTGTTATCCTGTAATACCTATTACACTGTTAAAATCTCAACACAAAACAGCAACATAAGTGTACATAATGCTGGACTTTTGCTACAACTGGATCCTAAAGACACAGAATCATGTAGGAAATGACCTAAAATGTCTCATTAATGTCACCAGCAGAAATTATCAATTGTCCTAGAAGAATGTCTACTGCAGGAGAATATATAGAGGAGCATGTGACCATTTCTATCCATCAGGTGATTGGCTCGTTGTCCTCATGTGAACATACATCACAAAAAAGCCTACTAGGAGACAGATGTCACCCAGAACATTAATTAATCCATACAGCATGGTTAAAATGTTTTGGTCAGCTCTGTGGATAATGCATTTTGAGGACAGTGTCAGCAAAGCTGACCGAAACGCGTTAGCCATACTGGTTTGGCTACAATACCATTTACTGTCTTCTTGTGGCTTGCTATTGTCCTTGTAAAGGAGACTATTGCTGTGTGTGACTGTTGGGTTCATGATGAATAGAAGATGGGTTGAAGCTTTTAACACGGTTTTGTTTTTCACACGATCAAATCTCATTTCTGCCTCCTACAAAGGAAGAAGTGGTGAGACACATGACCATATGTTTGTGGTCAGCCAATCACAGAAGTAACAGTTGATCACATGACCAAAACTGACCTTTGGTGTTTCAGGAGTTCTCCTGCAGTAGAGATATTCCTAAGAAAATTCAATGCACCTCTATCTGTAATCAACTCCGTACAATCACTCTAGGATAGGTAACTGGTTGCTGTGACGAATAACTGGACCAAGCTGATTTACTCATGGTTCTTTAGTGTGTACTTACTATTCAGGATCTGAAACAAGATCCAGAGCTTGCATGACTTCTTCTAGTAAGACGTCTGGAATGAAGCCGTTATCTGTAAGAAAAAATGAAACAGTTTTATAGTTATGCTAATCACTGGGGCACTATAGTTCTCTGAATCAATCTATCCAATGGGTGGCCACCTTACTCATAGTTTCTACTACACACTACTCACCCATCTAGGTTCCACTTAAGGTGACCATACACCTGTTGAACTGCCACCAGATCAACCAAAAGATAGATCCCTCTCCGATCGGATTTGTCCACACACTGCAAACAAAGATTTCCAATAGGCTTCAGCATGAATTGGTTGATCGCGGGACAAAAGATATTGCTTGATCGGTGGCCGGTTGGGAGCGCAGTAGCAGCAGCATTCGATATGGGGATGACTGTGCAGAGTAGCAAAGCTAAAACTCACCTGTCAGCCGGCACCACTCCATGTCTTCTCTCCATGTCTCGAACCTCTTTTGTGTCTCAGGGCACCTGTGTCATGAGACAAATGCTAGAGACCAAACACTAAAGGAACCGTGGCATATGCCATGGACCTCTAGTGTTTGGCCTTTAGCATTTGTCACAGGACACAGGTTCCCCGGAATAGAAGACACAGGGTGGTGGACTGTGGCATGGAGAGAAGACACCGGACACGGGATTAGTGCCACTGACACATTAGGTGGGGGAGAACTGGGGGCCCAGTAGGTGGCAGCGGCTCCATGGATTTTAACCTATTGGCGACTGCTCCACGCCGATTGGCTTGAGTAGTGCGGCAGCCACAGGACCACTTTACGCCAGTTGGCGTGAACGGCTCTGGTAGGAGATTGCAGGAGATTGTGCACACCAATGCGTGCGCATCTCGGCATGAATGACGGAGCTCTGCTCCTCCATCAGTCTCCCAGTGGCGATCACCGCTCGGAGACTACCCTGTACAGTGCTGCGATCTAAGGCAGCGCTGTACTGGGGACAGCCGTGTCACTCGGCTGTCCCCTCCAGAGGCACAAAGGTGATCCACTATCATAGGCTGAAGCCTATGACAGGCGATCAAAATGTTTGGCTGGTGGGGGGAGGGAGGGGGGATTAAAAAATAATTTAAAAAAAATAGTGTTATTTATTTAAAAAATATTAAGATAAATATTTATTAAAAAAACAAAAAATAACAAAAAATAAACTTCCTGACAGCAATCTTAGCCCACCAACAGAAAGCTCTGTTGGTGGGCAGAAAGGGGGGGGGGGTAGGGAAATCACTTCTGTGCTGAGTTGTGCGGCCCTGCAGCGAGGCCTTAAAGCTGCAGTGGCCTATTTAGTAAAAAATGGCCTGCCTTCAGGGGGGGGTTTAACAATGCGGTCAATGGTTAAATAAATAACAATAATAATAATAATTAATAATGGTTAAATAAATAAATGGTTAAATAAATAACAATGGTTAAATAAACTTCAAGCTGAAATCTATTGAAAATCTGAGTACAATGTGAGGGCAGCTCAGACTTGATCAGAGAGAGATCCATCCGATGTTAGATTTGGTGGCCATCATGTATGGTCACCTTCAGAAGAACTAGAACTATATGGACCTGTTTATCTCAGCATGTCACTTTAGGCACATTTTACATTATTTCATATAATCTGGGCACCCATTCCTGCAAAGTCAAGAGGACACCACAGGAGACACTAAAAAAAGGAGCACATTATAGGTAGAGAAAAGATCAGACACGCTTTAAAATTGATCCTGAACCAAGTAAAAATATATTTTTTTTTGAAAAACCACATGATGTACCTACCAATGAACATTACATACTTACCTTGCTGTCAGTTCCTCTCAGAAGCCTCTCACTATATTCTTCTAACAATGATTCCTCCTAGTTCTGACTAGATCTTGTCTCTCCAGAAGCTGAAAGCCTATGGGCGTCTTTTCAACTTGTCTCTCCAGAAGCTGAAAGCCTAAAGGGTGCCTTTTCAACTATATCACTTCCTGTCCGTTTTACATGAAAGGATAACTGATATTCAAGGTAATGTCCATGTTTTCCTATGGCTCAAGCGATATTACTGTTAAATAGACTGCTGAACTGGAAGCTGTTATGAGGTCATCACCATTCTTAAAATGGAGCAGGGAGAATTCCATGGATCACAGTGGACAAGCAGGATCCGGGAGAGGGGAAAGATATTGATAAGCAGACTACAAGGAAGGTAAGTATGACGTGTATGTGTTATATTGACCTTTACCTTTCAGTTAGGGTTTGCTTTAACCTGCACTATTTCACTGGCTCAGACATGTGTGGGCTAGTAGAACCGGACTCTGGAAAGCAGGTAATTACTAGAAAAGATGGAACAGTATTGTGGGGGGGGGGGGGGGGGGTGGTACCGAAAAGCTGGGCCACTAGGAAGCTGGGGCATACCTTGTAAAGCACTAGAAAGCTGCAACACCTTATGGCAGGCTCTGGAAAGCTGACCTAAGAGTAAAAGGAGAAATAAGTGGGCCCAAGAGGATTGCTAGCATGGGGCCCCGAAATCTCTGATAACAGCCCTGCATCTAGGCCTGAACCTGAACTATATAGACAAGACAACATTGACACTGCGCTTTTCTCCTGGCAGATTCAAAGCATCTGAGCTGCAGCCAGCAGGGGGCACGCTCTATAGGCAGCAGCTGTGTTAGGGAACCTAGGCCAAGGTCTCCTTACTGAATAGGTGCAGCTTACTGAACAGGAAGAGCCGAGATTTGAACCCAGGTCTCCTGTGTCAGAGCTATCCAGCCAGGACAAGATACATGAATTCCAATTGAAGTCTTTTCTCTGCTTTGAATTATAATGTAGCAAAAAAGTCCATGTGAAGCCTTGAAAAAGAAACAGCAATGCCAATCAGCAACTGCAATAATTGCCACGCAAGTGTGAGATAAAGACTGCTTGACAGGAAACGGCTATCAACAGGCGCTTCATAACATGTTTTCCTAAGAAGAAATACATTCAGGTTATTCTCCTGTGTCTCCAGGGCAGCAGAGGGGAGGCAGATGAGGTGTCAGGTCTTGGCATACAGATCATATTTACAAGTTGATGTAATCAGCTGTGATATATGTAGCTGATTTGTTAAAGTCTTAAAGGCAAAGTACTTTTCTATTGGGACACATGTTGCGGTTCCCGAGCCCTGACAGATACGCTGCAGCGCCGGTCCCTGGACTCTGGGTGACAAATGATCGAGAGCGTCGGGAGGGAACCTGGCTGGAGCCCGCAATGCTAACGACGGGCGCTATTGTTACAGTGTGAGTGCTCCCAGATGTTCTACTGTATCGCTGTTACATCTCATTTGCGCTGAGAGCGCCGTACACAACGCAGACACCCCCGACCGCAGCCTATAGAATTACTAATCACATCTGACCTGATCAGTGACTGAATGTATCCACCACCCTCCCCCCAATGCTGCAGATATTCATTATCAACACACATGAAGGACATTTGTAAGAGGACCTGTCACGAGCCTAGGGCAGCAGCTGTCAGCTTCCTGGGTAAACACTGCCGAGTGCACCCAGAATTCACACAGCTGTTTTCTTCTCACATCCAGATTACATTCATTCAGATTATATAGAATCTGTTGTGAGACTGGTCAACATAGGCCAACCTTAACTTACCACATATGTCAATATATGAATCTTAAAGTGAACCTGAACTGAGTAAAATTATTTAAAATATACTCATGATGTGCCTGCAAATGAATATGCCATACCGTATACACTCGCATACAAATTGACCTCGTGTATAAGTCGACTCCAATATTCAACCCTCTTAAAGTGAACCTCCAGACTAAAAATCTACTCAGCAGCACTGAAAATGCTTGGTGTTTCTTTAACAGTGTCACAGCATCAGAACGTTTTCTTACCCAAGCCTCATTTTTATCTGCACAGAAGAAAACTGCCCGGGCATTTTTCCCCTGATGTTGTGCAAAGCATGATGGGATTTCTGATGTTATCGTTCTCGTTCTGTTGTTTTGGTGCAATCTTTTTTTTTTTTAATCTTTAATTTGAGATTTGAAGCCTAGCGTGTGCAGCTGGGAGGGGTTATCAGGACACAGGAAAGTTGGAACTGTGTCTCATGATCCCTGTCACTTTCTTTCAACCAAAAAGATGGCTGCCCTCATGAAAAGATGGCTGCTACCATGAAATCACAAACATTTGCTTGTTCTTTTAAAACAGGGTGGGTAAGAGATTATATTACCTATCTATTTTAATTAACATAACTAATGTAACTTAATGACAGTATGTTTGTTTAGGCTGAAGATCCCCTTTAAGCTGGTATTTTTTATTGACTCAAGTATAAGTCTACCCAGCAAAGTTAATGGCTGCACTTGGCGCTCAGGAGGGGTTGATGACTGCACTGCATACAGTATTGCAGCCATTCACCCCTCCTGTCCCTTAAGTGCAGCCAATACCTCCTTCCGGCCCCCAAGTGCTGCCCCTTTCCTTGTTAATTGTTGTGCCCGGGACTTTCAGACCTGTGTTTTCTTGGCATTTCCTTTCCTCAACGTATTATATTATCACTGAGTAAATTGCTGCAAATATGAATGACACTATTAGTACACACATTACTCAGTGTGCTCAGTGTTGCCCGTGACTCGGGTATAAGTCGACCCCTATACTTTTATGAAGTGAATTGGACCTACATTTCTAGACTTATACTCAAGTATATACAGTGCTTACCTTACTTATGAGCAAGGTAATGTCCATGTTTCCCTATCGCTCAAATGGGTTATATTACAGTTTACCAGTGTGCTGACCCAGAAACTGTTAGGGGGTAATGGCCATTTTTAAAATGGAAGATGGAGAATTCCATTGATCACAGTGGACAAACAGGATGCAGGACTGGAGAAAGAGATTGATGAGTAGACTACACGGGAGTAAGTATGACCTGTGTATGTTTATTTTGACTTTTAACTCTTAGTATGCTTCAAGGGTAAATGTTGATGGCTCACTGGTTTTCCTTCTTTGGACCATTTTTTTGGCTAGTAACCACGCATTTCCTGAACGGCAGTTGATAAGTTTAACTGCCCCAAAAAAGTGAGTATGGAGGCTTTCATCAACAGAGGGGGGGGGAGGGATTAGGGCAACTGCTTCAAAGAGTTTATCCAGAGGGAAGGGGTGGAGATAGCATCTATGACTTCTGTAAATAAGGGCAGCTGGAAGGGGAGGCGCTAGGATGGCAGCTCCTATAGCTATTAGAAACCAAGAGAAAGTCCAGGGAAAAAAAGGTGCTTAGTTCCCTTTAATGCTTCCCAAGTATTAGCAGATATGTGTAACTGAGATCTGTATTTAATTACAATTAGAGATGGCTTTGACAGGTTCTTTTACTGGCTGGCTAGGTGAGAGCCAGGGAAGCTGTCATGAAGATGAATGCCTGTCTGATGGAAGCTGCCATTGTCTGGCTCTCAGGCTGCACACTAGTGCCAGGGTGGTCACCTTTCTCTCTGTGATGATGAACAGATGCTTTGCTGCCCTGAGACTAGTCAGACAGTTGGCAGCCTGGACAGGACAGCTATGCAGCTCAAAGAAAAACTGTTGTATCTATTTTTAATAACTGTGAAAGCTGCCTGAGATATGCTATTGTTGGCCGCCTTATTTTTTTCTGTCTTATTTCATTTTTAAGTTTTCCACTGAGTTAGCAATGCATGCCAGGTATGGTTGGAGTTACCCAACATGGGGCATTCCATAAAGGCAGGGGCCCTTGTTCTAACAAGCTGCAGGGTCTTTATGCCCCCCTGAAGCCAGCAAGCCTGTGGAGTCGCTACAAAAATCATCCGACTCCAACTCCTCAGTTTATCAAACTACCGACTCCAACTCCAGGTACCCAAAATGGCTCCGACTCCTCGACTCTGACTCCTCAGCTTATAAAACCACCGACTCCAATTCCAACTCTGGGTCCCCAATATTGTTCTGACTCCGACTCCACAGCCCTGGAAGCCAGGCTCACATCCAGAAGCCCTGGTGTCAAGCAAGCCAATTGCTTATACATTTTACAGAGGTGCCTGGCTCTTCTACTGACCACATATGCTATTGCTCCGTTGTTATTGCCTGATGAAGCGGGATCAAACCTGCGAAACGCGTTGCATATTTGGAGTTCATAAATAAAATATATGAACTGTCTTTACTACAGTCGTTGTGTGTTTACTTGGAGGAGGTAAGTCCACCACTACCTCCTCTACTTACCAAGAATTTGGTTTTTAAGCTCATTTAGCTTCCTTTTATCCTTTTGGCGCCTCTGTTCTCCTGCATATTTTTACAAAGCCACATCAACACAACATACAGACAGACTGTTTTGAACTTTTTGATCTTTGTAAAGGGTATCGATTGCTATGGCTCTATGGGATAGGGCTTGGAACAGTTTTTTTTTTTTTAACCGAAGGGCTTGGACCAGTTAATGTGGCTCTATAAAATGTATAAGCTTGCAATACACCAGCGGTTCTTGATGTGTGCCCAGCTTCAGGGGCATAAAGAGATGATTTGCATATTCATTAGTGATGCATCATGGGAAACCACAGTAGCTCACTTAAAGAGACTCCGTAACAAAAATTTCATCCAGTTTTCTTCCATCCTACAAGTTCCAAAATCTATTCTAATGTGTTATGCCTTACTGCAGCACGTTCTACTATCACCATCTCTGTAATAAATCAACTTATCTCTCTCTTGTCAGACTTGTCAGCCTGTGTCTGGAAGGCTGCCAAGTTCTTCAGTGTTGTGGTTCTGTGATGCATCTCCCCCCTCCAGGCCACTCTCTGCACACTGCCTGTGTGTTATTTAGATTAGTGCAGCTTCTCTCTGCTCTATTATCTTTTACAAGCTGGATAAATCCTCCTCTGAGCTGGCTGGGCTTTCACATACTGAGGAATTACATACAGGCAGAGCTGTCTGCACTCTGCAGGAAGAAACAGCCTGACACTTCAGTGGAAGATAGCTGCAGGGGGAAAGAAACACACAAGTGATCTCTTGAGATTAAAAAGGAAGGCTGTATACAGCCTGCTTGTGTATGGATGTATTTTCTATGTGTGGACATACTGTACATCAACCTACTTCCTGTTTTGGTGGCCATTTTGTTTGTTTATAAACAAACTTTTTAAAACTGTTTTTAACCACTTTTAATGCGGCGGGGAGCAGCGAAATTGTGACAGAGGGTAATAGGAGATGTCCCCTAACGCACTGGTATGTTTACTTTTGTGCGATTTTAACAATACAGATTCTCTTTAAGAGTAACTCCAGTGAACATAATGTAATAAAAAAGTGCGTCATTTTTACAATAATTATGTATAAATGATTTAGTCAGTGTTTGCTCATTGTAAAATCTTTCCTCTCCCTGATTTATATTCTGACATTTATCACATCATGGTGAAATTTTTACTGCTGGCAGGTAATGTCACTGGAAGGAGATGCTGCCTGCATGTTTGGCAGTTAGAGACAGCTGTTATTTCCCACAATGCAACAAGGCTCCCACAGTGTGATGTCAGTACCTCAGTGCTGTGAGGCGCTGACATCACACTGTGGGAGGGGTTTCACCACAATATCAGCCATACAGATTCCCCTGACGATCCGTTTGAGAAAAGGAATAATTTCTCATGGGAAAGGAGGTATCAGCTACTGATTGGGATGAAGTTCAATTCTTGGTTACGGTTTCTCTTTAAAGCTGAATTATCACAAATATCTTAAACCTAAATTACTCTAAATACCATCTTTTTTACGAAGGCAAATAATGCTCTGTGTTTACGGTTTTACAAAAAAAAGTGATGACACTTCGGATCAGAGAAACACATTATCTGACTGAGTTTGCTATTATTTAGTATGTATATAGCACCGACATCTTCCGCAGCACTGTACAGAGTATACTGTCCGGTCACTTACCTGTACCTCAGAGGAGCTCACAATCTAATCCTTACCGTACTCATATGTCTAAGTATGTATTGTGTAGCATATGTATCGTAATCTAGGGACAATTTAGGGGGAAGCCAATTACATTGTTTTCTGTAGGTTTTTGGGATGTGGCGGTAAACTGAAGTGTCAGCTTTTTGCATGTAGGACAGGTATTTTTGCCCATTTATCCTTAGTAATGAGCTTTAAATCTTCCAGATTAGAGGGTCTTTTTGCCATCGCCCTGATCTTTAGCTCCCTTCACAGATTCTCAGTTGGATTTGGGTCAGAACCTTGGCTGGACCACTCCAAAACATTAATGTTGTCTGTTAACCAATACTGCACTACTTTTGCTGTTTGTTTTAGTTTATTGTGATGCTGAAATGCCCACTGGTGCCCGGGGCCGGGTTGCTCTGCAGATTGCCTGGTGGTATCGTTGAGCGTCCTCATGCATTGCTCTTTTTTCATGCTGTCGTTTGCTGGGGTTGGGTTCCCTGGTCCATTGGCTGAGAGGCAGTCTCGGGGCATTAGGTTTCTGCCACCATGTTTGACAGTTCGGATGGTGCTCTTTAGATTTAAGACTTCTACTTCTTTTACACTAAATGAAAGAAATATTGTGATTAAACAATTCAACAGTTGTTTCATCTGACCATGACATAGACATAGAGGATCACAGGTCTTCTTCTTTGTCCAGATGAGCATTTGCAGGGGCAAAGTGAGCTTTTGTGCCTTATCTGGAGAAGTGGCATCCTCCTTTGGTCTGCATTTGTGGGGCCCGGTGGTGTGCAGTGTCTGGTGGGACGTTGCCACTAGCGGAGCCCGGGTTCGCCAGGGAGGCCTTGGTGTTGATACTTTGGTTCTTTCCCTCCTCTCACTGTCCTCTTGGCCGGCGCAGGTGTCGCTTTTGGCCTCCGGCTGCGTTCTACAGGGTTTTCCAAAGTGGGGAACATCTTGTGGTTTTTTTTGGCAGTCTGGCCGCTGGAACTTGGAGGGATTTGGGGATGGCCTTGTGGCCCTTTCCTGGCTAGGAGCGACCGCGGTGTTCAGCAGCGGGTCCTCACTGGGCTTCTGGGGGGCAGGGCTGACCGCCTGTGGAGAGCTGCTGTTTTGCACCTGTTGAGCTGGTTGGCACAGCTGTCCCCGGTTGGTCGTGGTGTTTGGGATGCTATGGCGCAGTTTGGAGTATATGGAGTGGTGTGGAGCTTTGGATTGTCCCACGGACTGTGGCAGTTTGTGGAGGGTGTGGATGATTTTTGGTCTGGATGCTTTTTGCTCGGATGTGGGTGGGGGCTGTTTATTTGTTTATCTATTTTTCCTTCTCTGTGGTGCCTCTTGTTGTCTCCCTGTGGGCGCCTGTATCTGTTACCGTCGGGAAGTTGCTTGCTGGCTGGACGGAGGTGACTTAAAGAGACTCCGTAACAAAAATTGCATCCTGTTTTTTATCATCCTACAAGTTCCAAAAGCTATTCTAAGGTGTTCTGGCTTACTGCAGCACGTTCTACTATCACCATCTCTGTAATAAATAAACTTATCGCTCTCTTGTCAGACTTGTCGGCCTGTGTCTGGAAGGCTGCCAAGTTCTTCAGTGTTGTGGTTCTGTGATGCATCTCCCCCCTCCAGGCCCCTCTCTGCACACTGCCTGTGTGTTATTTAGGATTAGAGCAGCTTCTCTATTATCTTTTACAAGCTGGATAAATCCTCCTCTGAGCTGGCTGGGCTTTCACATACTGAGGAATTACATACAGGCACAGCTGTCTGCACTCTGCAGGAAGAAACAGCCTGACACTTCAGTGGAAGATAGGTGCAGGGGGAAAGAAACACACAAATGATCTCTTGAGATTCAAAAGGAAAGCTGTATACAGCCTGCTTGTGTATGGATGTATTTTCTATGTGTGGACATGCTGTACATCAACCTACTTCCTGTTATGGTGGCCATTTTGTTTGTTTATAAACAAACTTTTTAAAACTGTTTTTAACCACTTTTAATGCGGCGAGGAGCGGCGAAATTGTGACAGAGGGTGATAGGAGATGTCCCCTAACACACTGGTATGTTTACTTTTGTGCGATTTTAACAATACAGATTCTCTTTAAGGTCGGGGTTGCCGGGGAGGGGGTGATTGGGGGCAGCGCTGAATGGGTGTGTGGATATGTAGTGCACTATTTGTTTCAATATACAGCATAATCTCTGTATCGCCTCATGTTGGCTGTTATTTTTATTTTCTTTTGATTATCATGAATAAAATACAACTCTTCAAACTGTGATGCAAACTTTACCCGAAATGAGGAGCACTGCTGTGAAGCCTTAAAATCAGTCGGGATATACCCTGAAGGTATTCTGAGTTTGAAAAAAAACACTGAAGTGCCCGGAGGAAGCCCACACAGATACGGGGAGAACATACAAACTCCACGCAGATGTTGACCTGGCTGGGATTCAAACCGGGAACTCAGCACTGCAAGACCAGAGAGCTAACCACTACACCACTATGCTGGCCACACCCCCGTGCTGGAAACAACTCCTGGAAAACAAGACAGACTTTATCCCTGCAGGTGTGGAAAGTGACAGGGGGCATTTGAACATGACCAAGGAAAAAGTTAAAAGGTTAGATTTATGCTTTACTTTTCTCTCACAGATGTAAGAAAGGCATGTCCCTAAACTCCCTGCAGAGAAGTGACCAAACTTGTCACCTCAATCACCTCTGGGGACAAGAGGTTCAGTGCCTAGCACAGGAGGATGAGTAGGTAGGTTATCAGAAACAGACTATGTGTCCTGTAACCTCAGCAAGATGGAGACACAGACAGACGTACAAACCCAGGGAGCATAGACTGTGCCAACACTGTGAGCAGAAGACCCTCGAGGACAAGAATCTTTTCATGCTGCACTGCCCCAAATATACTGCAACCATTGACACCTTCTTCACAGTAACATATGTCACGCCAAGCCACAGACAGTGACAATTGCTACACGCTATGTCCCCAAATGTCACAGACTAAAAGAAGGAATCCACAGTGACAGTCACTGCACACTATGTCCCAGCAAGCCACAGACTGAGAGGAAGAATCCACAGTGACAATCACTGCACACTATGTCACAACATGCCACAGACTAAGAGGAGGTATAGACCGTGACAAGTGCTGCACACTATGTCACAGCATGCCACAGACTGAGATAAGCATAAATGAACTGTAAACCTAAAAATGTACACAGACTGCTTACCCATTGTAGCTCTATCCCACACTCAACCCCCAGGCTCACCCCCTTCCATGTCCCCCATTTCCCCTTGCTTTGGCAATGCCTGTATGTATCTTGCTCATATCAATAAAGCTATTTTTGATTTGATTTAGTGGAGGACCAAATAGAATCAAATAACGCTTTCCAAATGACCATACAGCATTTCCCCTCAGCACCTCCTGACCACTAATGGCTGCTGGCAGGAAGATGAACTGGGTGACAGGCTATGGGAGACACAAGCACAGAGCTAGCACATTCCTTTCCCTTTCAACCTGTTTTATAGGGCCATTTGTTCCAGGCAATTGCCTTGCAATAGGTTGTGAACAAATTCTGCTTGCTAATTTAATGAAATGGATAATTAAGTGGCATTTGTTAGGTTTATAGAGACAACTCACTGCTGCAGTAGGAACAGAAGGCAGCACAAGGGGGCATCATCGTAAATTCAGGATCAACAAACGATACAGTGCACAGAGCGATGAGGTGTGATTGCGCAAAACAACCCGATGTCTGGTAACATGAATACAGGGAGGGAAAATATCTACAGGTGTGTACACACTTTTGATAGTTTTCACCCGTCGGGGACTCTTGGGCGACATTGCGGGGCTGGACTGTACAGAGTCAGCTGTGCAGCCCGGACCAGCAATGACGCCACAAGGGGATTGAGTCCCCTTCCATCAAAGGTGTGTACCCAACGGCTGTCGGGTGCCTCTGTACCCACACCTGATTATCGGCTACGGTGGTCCTTATTGGCCACCTCAGCCGACTTTAGTAGTGTAGTGACAATATTTATCGCTATCTCGGAGGGTAAACAGAGGTGAGGGATTCCCTGTTCAAAACGCCCTCTAGGGGCGTTCCTGCAGGGTCGCCAGAGCTGCCATTGGGCAGCTCTCTCTCCCTGGCCACGCCCCCTGCCCCTCTCTCCTGCCTCCTTGCACGCTGGGAGAGAGAATCAATCTCTCCTTTCAGCGTCGTGACCCTGAGATCACTGAGTGAAAGTGGGCCAGTGCGGTCCACAGGAGCAGTGGTAATCGCCGGTTTTGGCGGCTACCTGATCCGCACAGCCCTCCAGATCAGGTAGCATATTTTTTATTTATTCAATGAGCCCACCTCGGGCTTTCTTTAATTGGGCAGAATTACGTCATTCTTCACTTAGGGGTGTACTCACTTTTGTTGTCAGCAGTTGAGACATTAATGTCTAATGCTAGGTACACACCATACAATTTTGCGTTAGATAGATATTTCGATAGATAATTTCCGACATATCCGATCTGATTTCTGATAGTTTTTCTGATTGTTTTCTCATAAAAGTGAACAGAAATAGATAAGAAAAGATAACAGGATCGAAACGGAAATCAATCGGAAAATCGAATCAGAAATTGATTGGACGCATCAAGTTTACCCAGCACAACACAGTTATACAAGCTGTACACCGACTACTTTACATGGTATCAAAGCGTCATGATCTCATTTGAACTGCAATGATGATTGTACTGGAGGCAAAACATCTTCTGAAACACAAAATAAGAGTCCAATTGAAACTTCCTTAGTCCCTCTTTGGATGCACTGAGTTATGCTGCACGGCCACTTTAGTTGCACATATTTTCAGCAGAGCTTCCTGTTCGTACAGTAAAAAAAATAACAATAAAGAGTTCTAATTAAATCCAAAAGTGTAAATGACATTCTTGGCCCAGCTGGCAGAGGTCTGGGATAATTGCAGAGAAATATAATGTATGCAGCGATGACATGGCCACGCAATATGGAAACGGAAACAATGGGGGATGTATGGAGTGCAATTCCCCGGGAATGTGAGCTGTGACTAAATGCCCTATCTAAACAACAACTGCATTAAAATGCTTTTCAATTCACAGGAGACGTCACAGTGAAAATCTTCCTCTTCCCAGTTGTGTAGTAAGTTGTGGCTTTGGGGGGGAGCTTGTCTCAGATCACTACATAGTGATGCATACAGGGAAACCGTTATGTGATCATAAATGCCAGCCTAAGCAGCTGGCTTTTCCGTTTTGATTTAACCGCCTCCAGGATTGGGAGCTGTCTTGATTGGGTGTGGCAAGGCGTTCTAAAGGGTAGAGGCAGCATGACAGAAGGCTCTGTTTTACGATGCAGTAAAATGGACAAAAAATGTCTGGTTTCCACTATAGCGGGAACGGGGCGGGATTTGTTCGAAATTTGTTTGCATCAGATGATGATAAGAGATCGCTCCATTCAAACACCTTGCCCATGGGTAGATACCTACTTCTGGGTCCTCAGTTTTGAACTTCTACTAACAATCCGATTGGTAGACTTCATCAAATTCAAATGTGCTGTTTAACTGTCATTGTAGCATTGTTCGCGCATCACATGAACATTGGGGATTGCTTGTTTTTTTATGGACAGTGGTTGTGCGCGAGTATGGAGCAGTCAGTGAGACTTCCTTAAAGGACGCTTAAAGTGGACCTGAACTCTTGCACAGGACTGAAGGAAAACCTAGAGAAATGCACCCTGTATGTATTTAGACAGTTTAGCCTAATTTCCCCACATCTGTGACTAATAACTGTAATTTCATTCCTCAGCTGTGTCAGCAGGCTGCCTCTGCAGAGCAGCTAATTTGTAAATACAGGATGTTAACCCTTTGCCTGCTTCCTGGAAAGCAGGATGTAGACACACTGCAGATTTATTGCAATATTTGTATCAGCTGTAACAAAGAAATGTTTTTTTTTTTCTTTAAAGGTTATTATGCCGTAGCTTGTTATGCCGTAGCTTATCTTTTGAGCAGAGAGGAAATTTTGAGTTCCGGTCCGCTTTAATGCTGAACTGTACATTGCTCTCTGGTAAGTGCTGCAGATAATGTGTCAGCCTTATAAAACACTGCAATAATAATAGCACATTTTCTAACACTAAGTATCTTTGGAAAAAGTCATTTTTTTAAACCACATCACTACAAAAATGTATTTCCCCATCTCAGCTGTGGCAGGGCTGTATCCGTTTAACCCTTAATAACCTTTTTGTATCCTGGTGGCAGTTATTCAAATTGGAAGTTGCGTAGTCATAGCAAACAAATCTTTTAATTTCTCTTATGCTGGGTACACACTATGAGATTGTATAGTCGATTTACTGTCAGATTGATTCTTTCTAACATGTCCGATTTGCTTTCCGATCGATTTCCATTAGTTTTAATAGGTAATCGATCGTAAAATGCTCGGAAGTCAATCGGACATGTTAGAAATAATCGATCTGACAGTAAATCAACCATACAATCTCATAGTGTGTACCCAGCATGAGGCCTTGTTACCATTGCGTTGTGCTTGCGTGGCCGTTCGCGTTGGCCGTTTTTTGTCACTTTCTGTGCATTGGACATTTTGGTTAAGCGCTTTTCTAAGTGCTTTTGCAGAGCGATTGCGTTTTTTTCACTTTTTGACGTCAGTCAGGGAAGTGAACACTTTAATCCGGAAAAGAATAAATACAATGTACTGATTCTTAAAAACTCAATCGCTGCACAAAGCGATTTTGCAAGCGTTTTGCGTTTTCCTATACCTTTCATTGCGGCGGAATCGCCTCAAAAATGGCCCAAGCAGCGCTTATCTGTGCGGATCGGAAACAAACCGCTCAGATGTGAACTTTCTCATAGAGAATCATTGCACAAGCGCTTTCAGGGCGATTTGGAAAATCGCCAGCACTTAAAAAATCTCAAAAACGCCCCTAATGTGAACGAGCCCTTAACAAAGAAATTGTATAAACACCTATTTGCTTTCATAGGAAAAGTTTGAGGGGAAAAAAAAACCCATTCAAATGAAAAACAAAAAAAAAAAACCCCATGAAGTCATGCCTTGGGCTTTTCTGAGTACCCGATGGAAAGAGGATAGCTGCCAGTCTCCCTCCATTTCCCCACAGCTTTCTGGCTTCTCCAGTGCATGGAAGCCAGAGTGTCAGCTGACCTGCATCGGGTCATGTGACACTCCGTACACAGACGCCAGAAGCCGCTCAGAGCCTGCGGGGAGAGAGCCATCACTGGAACCTCGATAAGGATTTTCCTGCCAGCACCCACAGAAATCCCCCCAAAGAGGTCCCTGTTAACCCTCAGGCATGCCGGTTAGTTGAGACTTCCGGATAACAGGGACTTGGCTTTAATTACGTTATTTTCACTACAGTTCTGAATGTGGACAAGTACTATGCCCACTGCAGGTACACAACTCCTAAAACATCCTCACAGCGATGCCCAGAAAGACACAGCTAAGAATGACCTGCTGAGAAAAAATGTGGAACCTAAATGAGGTGTCTGATACATCAGACATAACACTCAGCAAGATATGATAAAGGGAGAGATTGTCATTAAAACATAATATGAAAATACTGTATATAAAAAGTCTAGCCAGACAGTTAAACGTGCTGGGGAAACTGCCGAAAATAAAGAAAGATCTTGCCAAGTACCCATTATTATTAGCTGGAGAGAAGTGTTAGAAGGAAAAGGAAAGGGGGGGGGGGGGGGATACATGCAGGGAATTTGGGGATTGAGGGTATCTAAACTTTTCAGGACAACTCCACGCATTGCATGGATTATACCAAACTCCCACTACTGAGGCAAATGTACCCTTTCTGTCCCTTTACAGCTTGGTGTAATTGCCTTCTTAAAACAGAGGGAAATTTGCAATAATTCAGTTATAAATGAACATTTGTGGTTACCCACAATGCACTACTACTAAATATGCAAATTATCCCTTTTCGTCCTTGTTAAGCCAAGCAAGCATCCAGAACCGCTGGTATATAGCAAGCCTATAGCTTTAAGTTTTACACAGCCATATCAAACCCACATGTAGACAGCCTGTTTCAGACTTTTGGTCCTCATCAGTACATGGCAGGAATTGATAAGGCTGTATGAAATAGGGCTTGGACGAGTACAACAGAGTAACCAAGCAGCTCAGGGTGACCCAAACTACTAGGAATGTGTAGGGGGATAAAAGGGACCAAAAAGCCCTCTTACTAAAAAAGCAAAGCTTGGTATAATTGCCTTCTTAAAACAGAAGGAAATTTGCAATAATTCAGTTATAAATGAACATTTGTGGTTACCCACAATGCACTACTACTAAATATGCAAATTATCCCTTTTCGCCCCTGTAAGCCAAGCAAGCATCCAGAACCGCTGGTATATAGCATGGTCTGTTTCCACTGTTCTTCAAATAGTTTAGGGTAGTCACACTTGATTACATTCACACCTTTCCCTGGATAAATAAGGACAGACCAGAGTGGGTGGGGAATGGCAGCTCCTACAGCTATTGGAAAACAAAAACTGCAGAAAAAAAAATCTGTTTTTGATCCCTTTAACAGCTTATTTTTTTCACTATAATGTAAGTCCTTTGTGTCTGCAGCTGCTGTCACTCAGAAACCCCAACGCTGCACGTAAAGCTATGTACCAACAGCACGATTTTACCGACAACCGGCGATTTTTTAAGCGCCCAGCGGTTGTTTCCACGATATTGCAACGTGGGTACAGGTGCACGGCCATGCGAACATCGCTTAGCATTGCAATAATGACCATCACGGCGGATCGGATCGCTAAGATCCTTGAGGACTCCTGCACAAAGTACCGTGATCGCTTGAAGTCTCGTTTACTCCCGGCGAGTAGTGTTGCATGACATCATGCATACCTGCCGGCAGGTAGAGGCGTCGTCGCTGACGGTCGTCGTCAAGCGGACGTCGTAGGACCCGTCGGGCGGTGAGTTCACAGCTTAAGGTACTTTCCAGACTTTCCTAAAAGCAAGATGGCAGCCCACATGACACAGAAGAGGCAGATGCTACAGCTCTGTCCAGCACGTTCAGAGGACACTACGACCTGGTGAAACATTATTATTCAGGAACATAGCAGAGATGGACTCAGGCAAGGTGAAAAAAAAAAAGTTTAGTTCAAATTTGCTTTAAGATCTGACAGGTTTTCTTCTGAGAACTAATAGGAAACATAAAACCGAGGGGATTAAAATTTATTGGCGCGGTCACAAGGGAAACACAACTTCCAAAGCAGATCGTAAAACAGTTTATTTAATAGAAATTTCACTTAAGGATTCCTGTTAACCTGCAGAGGTTTAGCGGCGGTTCTCACAAGGGGCTGCGGGCCAATCAGGAGGCTGGACGAGAGCAGGCCGGATACACACTGGACGTGTCGCTCATACACAAGCTCTGCGCAGAACAATGCTCGCTTGTACAATGCGCTCTGTGCGGAGCCAGGTCCGTCACACACTATCCTCCACGTTTATACAGAGAATATCTGCTGGATTATTTACCAGACACCCAGCTCTGCCGCGGACGGCTCTCCTCGTCCCTCGATCGGGTTTCTTGTGTCAATTAAAAGGAAAGCTAATTCAGTCAGCAGCTGTGTTTCCCATCCGCATGTCCCGCTCTCTCCTGGCAACTCAGATAAAAATCAGACGTCTCACATCCTCGAAGCTCATTGTCACCGGTGGCTGTGTAGTATCTGGTGCCGATTTTACCCAGAATTCCATTCTCCTTTGTTATTGAAAGCATATTTTACATTTTGATTGACCGCCGACGTGTAATATAAAGTGAATGATCTGTTCAGTGCCTGCTGAGTTTAGAATAATAATTGAATAGTACTCTTGTTACAGTTTATGCAGTATCCGTATGTGATCGTTTACCCTTGGCAATTTCCACACATGGTGGGCTTAAAGGGAAACTGAAGTGATAAGTATATGGATGCTGCCATATGCATTTCCTTTTAAAGAATACCAATTGCCCGGCAGCCCTGCTGGTTTATTTGGCTGCAGGAGTGTCTGAATAAAACTGGAAACAACCATGCAGCTAATCTTGTTAGATCTGACAATCATGTCAAAAACACCTGATCTGCTGCATGCTTGTTCAGGGGCTGCGGCTAAAATTATTAGAGGCAGAAGATCAGCAGGACAGCCAGGCAACTGGTATTACTTAAAAAAAAAAGAAATAAATATGGCATCTTCCATATTTCTTTCGCTGCAGGTTCCCTTTAAAGAGGAACTGTAACCACACATAGTAGAACGCAGTAAATTATTCAGGACACCCACTTTTAGGTCCAATACCCTGGTTTCAGCATCAGAAACACTCCATATAGCTCTATATTGCTATGTAGCCTCACCTTGCCACCAGGGCTGTGGAAACGGAGTCGAGGAGTTGGGGCAATTTTGGGTACCCAGAGTCAGAGGTTTCATAAACTGAGCAGTCGGAGTCGGGAGTAGGAATATTTCTGTACCAAATCCACAGTAAAGGGTAAGTATTCGACTAAAGCTGCTCATACACTTACTCGATTTCCTGCCGATACACAGCAGATTAGATTACTGTGATCGAATCTGCTGTGAAATCGATGCGCAAACGCTGACTGATCCCATCGATCTGTCAGCGTGGAAAATTTCGCTCGATCGCCAGCAGGTTGGGAGTGGGTCGATAGCGGTGTTCGAATGTCCGACAGCCGACGCTAGCAGCAACACATTACCTGTTCCGCCGGCGCGTGTCCCTGCGGTCCTTTCTCTGCGCTGGGCTCCGGCTGGCTTCACTTACTTCCTGTCGGGGAAAGTTTAAACAGTAGAGCGCCCTCTACTGTTTAAACTTCCGCCGACAGGAAGTAAAGTGAAGCTGGAGCCCAGAGCGGAGACGAGACCGCGGGGACCGAGGGACTCGCGCCAGCCGGATCAGGTAATGTATGTGGGGGGCCGCGACAGCTCCACAGATTGTGAATCGACATCATAGTGAAATCGATTCAAAATCTGTTTGCAGTGTAGGCAGCCAATAGATCCCTCTTTGATCAGATTCAATCACAAAGGGATCTATCTGCTGGTCGATCTGGTGGCAATCGACCAGTGTATGGCTGCCTTAAGGAGTCGGAGTCATTTTGGGTAGCTGGAGTCGGTAGTTTCATAAACTGAGCAGTCGGAGTTGGATGATTTTTGTACCGACTCCACAGCCCTGCTTGCCACTGAGGCAAAGCCTAGGCTATTTATTATGCAGAATTCCCAATACCTAGAGCATTCTGGGAGACCAGGTATCAGTTGCATTGGCTTTGGAATTCTGAGTTAATTAACATTTAGCAAAGATCACCTGCCAGTACTTAAAGAGACTCAGAGCTGAGTCATACTGTCTTTTTTTTTTTACTTACATGGGGCTTCCTCCAGCCCCATAAGCATGGCTGAGTCCCTTGCCGTCCTCCTACGATGCCCCGTTCAGCTGCGGTGAATACTG
The DNA here is from genome assembly GCF_040937935.1 of Hyperolius riggenbachi. Lineage (NCBI taxonomy): Eukaryota > Metazoa > Chordata > Amphibia > Anura > Hyperoliidae > Hyperolius > Hyperolius riggenbachi. The sequence goes on along the minus strand of NC_090650.1, from coordinate 37,919,235 downwards.
ATAAGCAGCTCAGTGACATCAGCAGCGGACCTTCTGCGCATGCGCGGACCTTCAAGCACAGAAGGCCATGTCTGACGTCACTGAGTCCGACTGAGCCGCTTACCAGGGGTCGACTGTGGGAGAACGGCGGCGCTGAGACGCACAGCGAGGGACACATCCATGCTTATGGGGCTGGAGGAAGCCCCTTAAAGAGTCTCATCTCTGAGTCTCTTTAAGATGTCACCACCTGTGATAAATTGTCAAAAGTAAATCGGGGAGAGGAATTTACAGTTTTACTAAAAACCTCAAACCGCCAGTGTGCACCAGCCCATAGAGATACATTAGCCACGCGGATTTTCAAGCGGATGCGGCCGGCGGATCCGCCCAGTGTGCACTGGGCCAAAGGGAGGGTTAGTAGAAAGTACCATATTCATGCAGTGGTGGTGCACTACTTTGGTGCAGGTTATATCATCCACTGTGTTCGTATCCTAATTTGACATATGGTACATGACGTTGCAATATCACATATCTCTTTTCCTTTGTGCTAGCCTATGATGTATGTGATACCATCTATTTGTGCTCACACTCCAGCTTGATACATGGCCCATGATGTTGCATAGTACTAGCTTATGATATATGTTGTAATATTGCACATTTCTGTTTTCCTTCAGTGTTTTCTGCTCTGTGTCGGATGGGTCACCAACTCATATTTCTACGCTATATGCCTTAAAGGGATACTGCAGGGGGGTCGGGGAAAAATGAGTTGAACTTACCCGGGGCTTCTAATGGTCCCCCGCAGACATCCTGTGCCCGCGCAGCCACTCACTGATGCTCCGGCCCCGCCTCCGGTTCACTTCTGGAATTTCAGACTTTAAAGTCTGAAAACCACTGCGCCTGCGTTGCCATGTCCTCAATCCTGCTGATGTCACCAGGAACCTACTGACATCAGCGGGATTGAGGACACTGCAACGCCGGCGCAGTGGTTTTCAGACTTTAAAGTCTGAAATTCCAGAAGTGAACCGGAGGCGGGGCCGGAGCATTGGGGAGTGGCTGTGTGGGCACAGATGTCTGTGGGGGACCATTAGAAGCCCCGGGTAAGTTCAACTCATTTTCCCCCGACCCCCCTACAGTATTCCTTTAATTTCCGTCTCTTTGACGTTCTGGTTGGGGATAGGCATCCTATACTATCCTGATTTTTCACCTGAGGACAACTGTGATATCTGGTGCGCAACCGATTCTTTTTTCCCTTGGTGTTTTTTGATCTTCATCTTGACACACCCTCATTGGTATGCAGGTTCTAAAATTAAATTGAACCTGGTGTTATGCATACAACAAACTAATCACTACTTTGGGTCTTCCTTTTTTTTTTTTTTTTTTCTACCCTTGGCTTTGAGATTTTTTCATTGTGCTTGATTAAACTTTGTGATTTTAATGTGTTCCTTTTTTGTTTACTCTTCAGAATTGTGTATTACGGCCTGATGAAGGGTGATTAGAATACGAAAAAAGCCCGAAACGAACATGTCGTTGCCTCTAAATGTACCCCTGTAAAGGTCACAACCATTCATTAAAGGGATACTGTAGGGGGTCGGGGGAAAATGAGCTGAACTTACCCGGGGCTTCTAATGGTCCCCCGCAGACATCCTGTGTTGGCGCAGCCACTCCCCAATGCTCCGGCCCCGCCTCCGGTTCACTTCTGGAATTTCAGACTTTAAAGTCAGAAAACCACTGCGCCTGCATGCCCGTGTCCTCGATCCGGCTGATGTCACCAGGAGCGTACTGCGCAGACACAGACCATACTGGGCCTGCGCTGTGCACTCTTGATGACATCAGCGGGATCGAGGACACGGCAATGCAGGCGCAGTGGTTTTCAGACTTTAAAGTCTGAAATTCCAGAAGTGAACCGGAGGCGGGGCCGGAGCATCGGTGAGTGGCTGCGCCAACACAGGATGTCTGCGGGGGACCGTTAGAAGCCCCGGGTAAGTTCAACTCATTTTCCCCTGACCCCCCTACAGTATCCCTTTAAGCCAAGCCAAATCACAATACCCGTCGGTTCTTAATATTAGCTTTCTCCTCACGGTTGATCACAGGAAGACTGACTATATGAATTTGAAGAATTGTTTTTACGATTTTTTTTTGCTATGTGTCAATAAAGTTTTCCAATTTTTTGTACTACAAGATTGCACTATAGTATTTTTCAATAGTAGTCCTTCTCTAAAGAAACATAAGTTTGTACACTCCCCCCAGAACAAGACTGTAGAAGTGTCACTGACCAATCCTGTGTGAGCCTCCAGCAGACTGAATTGATGTCAGAGAGGGAAGTCAGAGAGAAAAGTGATCTACATTGTTACATGAATATAAATACAAGCACACACCTTCTGGATCATAGGTTTGGAAAATCCGCCTTGCCTGCTCGGTGGGAGATTCGGGAGCCACTAGTGTCATTTCCTGGAAAGAAAGACACAATATTAATGACATCACCATACAAATATGCTTTGTGCTGTTATGTATATTACAGTATAACCTAAAGTATAAAAGGTGGTCACACAAGGAAAAATGCTTACAAGCTTCTGTAAATGTTATTCAACTGCAAGATGACATGATATATATCCACTTTAATGGCAAGGTGTCTTTTTTCCCCTAACGTTCTATATATATGTCCTTGGAGACACAAATATTGTACATGAATCCACATTTAGCTATGTTTTACTCTCGCAGACTGGTGTTTCCAGAGCACATGGATGAGAGGAAGATGGCTATAGACGAGAGGGTCTATGGCAGTGGTGGCAAACCTATGGCAAGCATGCCAGGAGGAGCACTTGGAGCCCTCTCTGTGGGCACCTGTGTTGTCGCCCTAGTTAGTAGTGTAGGGATCTGGCGATAAGGGGATCTGCTGCAGGCCCGTCTTGCTACCAATACTGCAGGCTACTTCAGTCTACCTACACTGGGGGGCAAGTCTGGCTACCTATATTGGGGGTGCCTCTTCCTATCTACACAGTGGGGGTTAATTCAGGCTACCTATACTGGGGGGCGCATGTGGCTACTTATACTGGGCGCTTCTCTTGCTACCTATACCAGGGGACAAATTCTGGCTACCTATACCAGGGGCCCCTCTTTCTACCTTGACTGGGGGGTAATCTGACTACCTATACCAGGGGCCCCTCTTTCTATCTTGACTGGGGGGTAATCTGGCTACCTATACTGGGGGGCTATTTCTGGCTACCTATGCTGAGAGTTGCCTAATACATAGTGGGGGCACCTGTGGCTACCCATAATGGGTGGGGAGGCTACCGAGGGCTTCCTAATACTGGGGGTACCCTGTTGGCACTTTGCGATATATAAGTGGGTTGCAGTTTGGGCACTCGGTATCTGAAAGATTTGCTATCACTGATCTATAGAATGTAATAAGGGAGTCACATGATCTATAGAATGTAATAAGGGAGTCACATGATCTATAGAATGTAAAACATGGAGATGAGCCTGGTGTAGAGGAATAGTGAAGCTGAGCAGACCAGTGAGATTTATACTGGAAATACAAAGGCAGCCTTGAGATGTGTAAACACGGTAGATGAAACTCAGCAGAGGCAGCTGATAACAATCTAGTGTGTGTACAGCAGCCCCTGACCCCTCTCAGTGGCTCGGCCAGCGATCAGCCTAGCGGATCGATTCAGCTGAGGGCTGTGGAGTCGGACTCGAGGAGTCGGAGTAATTTTGGCTCCTCGGAGCCGGTGGTTTCATAAACTGAGGAGTCGGATGATTTTTGTACCGACTCCACAGCCCTGGAGCTGGCCGTTGTTACAATCCTCATTGAGTTTCGTGGGTTTTGCCGTGATTGTGTAAAGGATCGTTCATTTACGATGGCACCAACGACACTTGCAGATTTGGCCAGATGGATCAGGGAAAGATCATTCGTTGGCCGAGATCCCCGATCCATCTGGCCATGGGTACTCAGCTTAAAGCCCAGCCTATGGGGTTTGAAATAGATGATTTTCTATGCTTTATATTCTGCATGTGTTCACATGGCAGCATTCTGGATAGAGTTCTTTACATGTGTTTTGGCTCCCTCTATCTCAGGGGTCCAGATACAGGCTACTTAATGCACCACAGACTCTCTGTGCTGTAGTCTGCAAGCTTCTCACACAGATTAAAGGTGCTCATACATTAGAACGAATATGAGCAGATTCGACCAAGAGACAAATTTGTCTCTAATCGAATCTGCCCATACACTACAGGCCGATTCCCGTCCGATTTCAGCATGAAATCATCAGGGAATCTCTTGAGCCGCTGCTGTCCACCCCGCCGCTGCCCCCAAAATGTATAAATGTATGCAGTGTGTAGTGCATTTATACATTACCTGTCCTGTAGCAGCTCGCCGGGTCCATCCGTCCATCTCGCCGGGTAAGCCGAATACACGCTAGCAGCGCATAGTGTCTGACGTCAGCCGTTATGCGCCTTCGTGACATCAGAGCGCCGCCGGCGTGTATGCGGAACCCGGCGAGATGGACGGAAACTGCGTGGAGGCTGACACCGGACAGGTAATGTATAAATGCACTACACTACATACATTTATACATTGCGGCGGAAGCGGTTTCGTCGTCTCGTCACTCGTTCGCAATTCGGCCGCCGTACCGCCGCGCACCCGACCAACCAACTTCGGCCCCAAATTTTACAGCATGCGCGATCGACCGTGCGGCCAATTTCTGTCCTGAAATTGGTCGCTTTGTCGGTCAGGCATCCACTTGGCAGCACCACTTTTCATCCAATTCGATTATAATAATCAAATTGCATGGTCGATTGATTGGTTGGCTAGTGTATGGCCCCCTCAAGTCTGTGCCTTCCCCATTGCAACCTTAACACCTGGATGCCGCCACCCAAGCAGTAGCAGCCACACCCACAGAGTCTGAAACTCATGTTGGGTACACATGTTGCGATTTCCAGCTCGATCTGCGGGATCGATCGATCATTTCCGACATGTTCGATTGGGTTTCGATCGATACAGCTGTCGATTTTGCATGTTAAGTATGCTAAATCGACAGCTGTATCGATCGAAACCCGATCAAACATGTCGCAAATAATGGATCGATCGGGAAATTGCAACGTGTGAACCCAGCATCACTCCCTCAACCGCTACTTCAGGTCATGTGATCACATTTTAACAGCATCGTAAACCTTTATTCCACACAAAGGGAAAGAGAGTGTGTGTGTGTGTGGTGTGTGGTGTGTGTGTATATAGTGTGTGTGTGTGTGTGTGTGTGCGTGTGTGCGCATAGTGTGTGTGTGTGTGTGTGTGTGTGTGTGTGTGTGTGTGTGTGTGTGTGTGTGTGTGTGTGTGTGTGTGTGTGCGTGCGTGCGTGCGTGCGTGCGTGCGTGCGTGCGTGCGTGCGTGTGTGTGTGCATAGTGTGTGTGTGTGTGTGTGTGTGTGTGTGTGTGTGTGTGTGTGTGTGTGTGTGTGTGTGTGTGTGTGTGTGTGTGTGTGTGTGTGTGTGTAAGTGTGTGCGTGTCTTGAAATTTGTCACACATTTTATTCATCATGTTACATTGTATTTTGTAGCAGTTCCGTATATTGGTGTATACCACAGTCTGTATTATTTTGTACCCCATGTTTGTTTTTTAATTTGTACAGAGCCACAGAATATATTGGCGCGTTATAAATCACACACCACACACATACAGTATATATATTGTGCCCAGCATCAGCCTTAAAATATGAGTGGGAATGTTGTAAAGTGAAATAAGTGCTATTTGTGCTTGATGTAAATAATGTATGAGCTCCATATATCACAGCGCGAGGCATATATGGGAACGTGCAGCAGACATGCACATTACATGCCGGATGGCACTGACGTTTCCTGTGAGCACCTCTACACAGAGTACATGCGGTAATTTATTGGCCGGGGGTGAAAGGACAGAGAGAATATAAAGAACAGACACTGGCCGGGGTTGGGAAAACCAGATCATCAAAGAGAAGAGAGTTTATTGCTGGACTCCCTGGACTTCCTCCAAGTCTCTGCTGAGTGGCTGCAGAGTGGACAGGAGAGCAGCACAGCCAACGTGGGTGATGAACGCAGGGGTCCTGCCCACACTATATACTAAAGGAAGAGGACCTGTCTTAAAGTGTACCAAGCAGCATTTGTAGCCCCCAGTGTATCTCAAAGCAAATTAAAAATGCATGCTGACAATGTGGCTCATTACAAAAAAAAATCCATCCATTACATTTACATTTTTGTCAGAGGCTTTTATTACTCTACTTCCCTGGCCTGCTGTCCACAGAAAGAGCAGGCTGATAAGGACTGCTGTGATTAGCAGTAGCAATGCACAAACAAAAGCGTTCATGAGCAGGAGGGGTGGGGAGAAAGGACACTGTACTTAAAACAGTTTAGAGAAGTCACACTTCATTACATTCACACCTTCCCCTGGATAAATAAGGGCAGAGGGAAGGGGAGCGGAGAAATAGCAGCTCCTACAGCTATTAGAAACCAGAACAAACTGTAGAAAAAAAAGCTGATTGGATCCCTGAAGCAGGGGACAACAAAATAAAATAAAAAAAATAAACAAACAACGCCTATGTTGGGCTAGATTACTTTTTAGTGTCCTGGTGCTGCTCACTTTTCTCAATACTAACTGATAGGTGATGGGGGGGGGGGGGGGGTTGGCTGAAGGGGGCCTCATCCAAAGTTTTGCAGGGGGCCCAGTGATTTCTAGTTACACCCCTGAACAGGGCAGATGCTGCATATTACCTTGTACTCTTGTAGTTCTGCCTAATAGATTGCCACCCGATGTGGCAAAGCGAATCAGACATTTTGGGAGAATCTATTCCCACCAGATTGATCCCACGCGGCGTCGCATTAAGTCTCCATAGACTTGCATGGCCCTTGCGGTGGGGAAGCATAACGTGGGATGACGCAGCAGGCAAGTGTAAAAGGGGACTCAAAGTTACAGGGATGCTGGGAAATATAGTTTGGCATCTATTGCGCTTCCTAGTTTGGGTGTCACACAGTCATAGCTAATTAACCTGTCCACCATCTGAATACAGAGAGGAGAGGAAACAAGCTGTTCTGCGGTGACTGGTACACTTGACCCATGAAGCATATATTCTATCCACTGCTTTGCTTCTATACACTGTTTATATTCAGGTTTTATCCTGATTATGGTTAGGAACAGCCTTGTTGAATGTTACGTTTAGCTGGGCTTTCAGAACATGTGAACTTGTAAACCTCCCAAAAATAGAAACCACTTTTGCCTGGAAGAATTTGTGTGTTTTATAAACCGTTACAATGGATGCAGCTGAAGGCCTCTCTTCAGTGCGAGTATTACAAGAGGATTCGTTATTAAATTCCTAGATAAATTCCGCTATTTCCCGCAGGTGAACGTCTTGCCAAAAGACAGACGGTTCACACGGGTTTCCACCCACGCCAGATCTGTCATTGCACTTCATATCTTCCAATTGTGCACACAACAAGAAAAGCTATTGAGTTTATGTATGACCAATAAAGAGGTCATTCGAATTATGTACACGTTACTCCCTCTTAAAGTGAGCAAACACTTTAAAGGACCATTGTCGAGAAAATCTTACAATTTAAAATACAGCACATGTAAACACAGGGTGTTTCCTCGAGAGAAAAATGAGCCATAGATTACATTTCTCCTATGTTGCTGTCACTTAGGGCCTGTTCAGACTATGGGCTTGATTCACAAAGCGGTGCTAACTGTTAGCACGCCTGTGAAAACCCCCTTAGCACGTCTAAACAAACTTTTCGCGCATAAAACTTTACGCGCGCAAAACTTTATGCGCGTAAAACTTTACGTGCGTACTGCACAGAGCGCAGGGCGCACCGCGCGAAGTGCCCATTAAAGCCTATGGGACTTAGCGCGCGTAAAACTTTGCGCGCGTAAAACTTTACGCGCGCAAAGTTAGCGCACGATCTGATTGAGAAATCCGGTGCTAACCTACTTAGCACCCTGGTTAGCGCCTCTAAAGACTTTAGATGTGCTAAGTAGGTTAGCACCGCTTTGTGAATCAATCCCTATGTGCGTTCCTAGCCGTTTTTCCAGAACGCGTACAGGCAGACTTTCCGCATAGAAACGGCTACTAATGTTTTCTAATTGCCTCGTTCACACGTATGCATATGAGGCGCATACGTTTCTCATCCGCATTGCTGCACGCATAGAAACGGACGCAATGAAAGTCTATGGACGCGTATCAAAAATGCGTACTATTGCGTTTTTAGCGTACGTTTCCCTCTGCGGTTCCCATAATTCTTTTTTTTTCCCTGGGTCATGTGTGTGTGCAAAACGCAATAGAAAACGCATTCGAACGCAAGAAAAATGCATGCGTTTTTCAACTTGCGTTTCTTTGAATTTATACGCGTTATACAAACGCTGACAGTCTGAACAGGCCCTTACAGTAGGTAATAGAGATCTGACAGAACTGACTGGTTTTGGGTTAGTCCATCTCTTCATAGGGGATTCTCAGCATGGCTTTTATTCATTATAAAGACACTCCTTGAAAAAGATTTATACAAAGATGCTCACCAGCCTCCCTGCTCGCTGTACACTAATTTAACAGTGGGATGGAGCAACTGCTATTCAACAAGTTCTTTTGAAAATAAAGAAAAAAAAAACCCTGGGAATCCCCCATGAGATGGTCTAGTTCAAAATCTGTCGGTTCTGTCAGATTTCTGCTACTTACTGTAAGTGACAGCAACATAGGAGAAAAGTAATTTATGGCTCATTTTACTCTGGAAGAAACATACTTCTTATATGTATGTGTTGACATAAATTTTAAGATTTTTGCAACGGTGGTCCTTTAAAGAGACATTCTACAACATTTAGTAGAATGCAGCAGGGTCCCCACTTTTACGTTAAATAGCCTGGTTTCTGCACCAGAAACACTTCCTATATCTATATATTGCTGTGTATTGGTTTGTAGCCCCGCCTTCACACTGAGGGTTAGCCTAGGCTGTTAATTATGCAGAATACCTCCTCCTCACTCCTCCAGGTCATAAGGCATCAGCAGTGTATGCTAGCTGTTCAGTGAAACCTCACAGACTACTATGGGGAAAGGCGCAGCAACAACTGCAGCACACTGCTGCTCTCTGCCCCAGGACAATTCAATGCGGATAGTGATCGATCTTTTGATGTGAGCTCTGTGGTTAAAAAGGCCCTGTAGTGACATATAGTAGGATGCAGTAAATTATTCAGGACTTTATGGTAATTAACTGGTTTCAGCATGAGAAACACGTCCTATATCTATGGGTAGGTAGTCCCGGCAGCCCCACCCTTCCAGCGATGTTAGCCCAGGCTGTTTAGCTATGCAGAATTCTTTTCCCAGAGTGACCAAGTGCAACATTTCCTTTTTTCTGTAAGGCACCTCATCTTTCCTGCTCACTTTATACACAGCGTTAGGCTTCCATTCGAGAATTGCCGGCTATTCCTCATAAAGCAGAAATTATGGCTCCCTGGCCCGATTTCATTTAGGGAATGCAGAGTACAAAACTGTATTCCCTAAAATGGCTCCAGTAATCACCCTGTGTATGCTGCATCAGTGTTCTCCCCTCAAATTTGAGGCATGAAAAAGTAGCCGGGTGGGGCAAGATGACAGAATGCAGGGCTGGCGCCTCTCTGCCTGCAGCAGAAGAGGAGGTGAGCTGATGACAGCCGGGTGCTCACCAAAACTAGCAGGGTGGAGCACCTGGCTAAAAGAGCCTGGGGAGAACACTGCTGCATGTAGTGGTTTTTAGAAACTTATGAGCTGTAGAGCTGGCCAATGACGTTAATCCTTGGACAGCAGAGGGATGAGATGACCATTGAGAGCTGTTCACTAGGATAGGGTGCCTTGCTCTGTGGTCAACTCCACGCTTCTTTGTTGGACAATATCCTTAGCATGCAATAAAACTTGCTTGCCGAATAAAATCTGGCATAGGCCCATCCTGTACAGATTGGACTATTCTACCGCTGACTTTTCCCCGCATTTGGTTTCATTGTAGGGGTGGGGCTTTGACCTCTACAGGAGCAATGGAGCGTCGTGTAATAACGATATTACGCTGGCACTCCTGCAAGCGGCGGGGCTATGGTGCAATCTGGTGTTGGCACCGCCATGGATGCTGGTAAGAGAGCCTCCGGAGAGCTGGTCCTCGTCCCTTTTCCCGCATCACACACATTCCAACCACCTCCCACCGGTGCCAGGAGGGGATGCCTGAAGTGAGAAGAATATGGAGGCTGACATGTTTATTTTCTTTTAAACAATGCAGACTGCCTGGCTATCCTGCTGATCCTCTGCCTCTAATACGTTTAGCTATAGAGCCAGGACAAGCAGATCAAGTGTTCCTGACTTAAAGGGGAACTGAAGTAAGAGGTATAGGGAGGCTGCCATATTTATTTCCTTTTAATTAATACTAGTTGCCTGGCAGCCCTGCTGGTCTATTTCTCTGCAGACCAGAAACAAGCATGCAGCTAGTCTTGTCAGATCTGACTTTAAAGTCTGAAACACCTGATCTGCTGCATGCTTGTTCAGGGGCTATGGCTAATAGTATTAGAGGCAGAGGATCAGCAGGGCTGCCAGGCAACTGGTATTGCTTAAAAGGAAATAAACATGGCAGCCTCCATATACCTCTGTCTTCAGTTCCCCTTTAAAAAGGAACCAAGCAGCATTTTTAACCCCCAGTGCATCTCAACAGCCCATTAACCTCCCTGGCGGTGCATTTCTGTCTGGAATTATGAGTCAAAAGCGGTACATTTATTCCAAGAATTTTAGGCCTTCAATTTTTCAGTCATAACTCACCCAAATATGTCTGGTAGACATTCTGCATATAAATAGAAGAATGGAACACAAATTTGTTGATTTAATTAAATTTATGAATAAACTTTAAAAATTGTGAAACTGTACAAATAAGTCAAACAGAAAGTAGTGAAAATCCAGACAAAAAAAATGGTAACCCTATATATATATATATATAGTGTCATCCTGTGCTTTTCAAATTAGCTTATCTGCCATCTCTGCCTTGGCAGTCAGGTGACACGGGAGAGATCAGAGATACTTATAGAGAAATTAGACACACTAATATATATATATATATATATATATATATATATATATATATATATATATATATATATATATATATATATATATATAGACACAGTATATATATGTATATACACACAGTATATACAGTATGTATATACAAATGCAGATTGGCTTTTATTTATGTATCTTTTCTTCTGCCCCGTGCGACTCTTCAGGGCCACCTTAAATTTTTGTCCCGCCCCGTGATGTCACGCCGTGCTCTGATTGGTCGCCGGGTCCCCGGAACAAGAACGAGGCTGTGGGGATCCCGGCGGCCAGCAATGCCTAAGGAAAGGTCCGGGGAAGGCCGTGGATCGCGCACGGGACTCCAAAAAAGCAGGGAATTCCTTAGCCCGACCTGAGCTCGGGCTTACCGCTGGCAGCTCTCCCAGCCCGAGCTCAGGTCGGGCTTACCGCCAGGGAGGCTAAAAATGCATTTTAATGTGGCTCATTACTTAAAGCGGAACTGTAAATTTTAAAAACTTTTTACTTACTTGGGGCTTCCCCAATCCCTCAGCAGCCGCCCAGTCCCGCGCCAGTCCTGCACGATCCTCTGTTGTCCCGCCGCGGTGCAGTTTCGTTACCGTCGACTTCTAAGTCGACGGCAACTGCGCCTGCGCGCTCTGGGCCACGCCTAGCTTTGTTCGCGTTCCTGTTCACTACATCGTCCTGCGCGGTTAGCACGGGGCGCTATTGAGGACTGGAACGTGAAGAAAGCTTTGTGTAGACGATTTCCTGAGCGCATCTATGAATAAATACATTGTATTTATTCATTTCCGGGTGAAAGAGTTAAAGGGACTCCGAGCAGTGCAGAAACTATGGAAAGATGCATATCATTTTAAAGCTCTCTTTCTCCTCTTTCCAATGATATATAAACCGCCATCCTACGCCTTTTAGTTTTCGCTATTTTCGTGATTTCAATCACGAAAATAGAGAAAACTAAAAGGCGTAGGGCGACGATTTAGGTGTCGCCAGAAAGAGGAGAAAGATAGCTTTAAAATGATATCCATCTTTCCATAGTTACATTGTATTTAACTTCCTGACTGACTTCAGGAATGAAATAACATCAGTAAGCACAGGGAAAAGCTCTTTAAAAAAAAACTCTCCATAAATTGATCAGTGCTTGCGATAGCGCTGGCGATTTATAATGTGAACAAGGCCCAAGTGTGACTGGATTAGATTAGCTGCATGCTTGTTTCAGGTGTGTGATCAAGACACGACTGATGTCGGAATCATCAGCAGGAAAGCCAGGCAACTGGTATTGTTGAAAAGGAAATACATATGGCAGCCACCCTATCCCTCTTGCTTCACGTGACCTTTAAGACCTTCAGCTTATTCCATAAACTACTAATTTGTAAAGCAGATATTGGCAGGCACCCATCTCCATTTAAAGAGACACTGAAGCGGAAAAAAAAAATATGATATAATGAATTGGTTGTGTACTATGAATAATTACTAGAAGATTAGCAGCAAAGAAAATATTCCCATGGTTTTTTTTTTCCAGGTATATAGTGTAATTTCTAACATTGCATCATTCTATAATATGTTCAGATTACACAACACTCAGCATTCAAAATGATTCTTTCAGAGCAGTCTGTGAACTAATGACCTCTCCTCTGGCAGAGAAAAAGTAAATAGTTCAGGAACAGTTGAGATAATAAAAGTCAGATAACAGCCCTCTCCACTACTTTGAAAGTCGTAGAGCTTAATGGCTTGTTTGCATAGAGAGAACAACTAGAGTTTTTTTAACTCTTCCTGTACTGGAAACAATTAGACTGATGTATCTGATCTTAATGTTTTATTTCTTAGCTGTACTACACATACAAATCATAATATCATACATTTTTTTTTCGCTTCAGTTCAGTGTCTCTTTAAAATGAATTAAAACAAATTGCATGTATTGTCTACAAACAGGAAAACCCCACCGTACGATTGCTGCCGGTTGTATCAAATATCCCAAAACCGAGGAGCCTTTAAGCAGCTGTGTTTCTGCTGAAGTGGCCTTTGGGGACGGCTGGGGTGATGTGAGCGCCTGGACTCCGTCCATAATCATACTGTATATAATAAACATAAAAGAGTCCCAGGCACTCTGTCATCCCGGCACAGAATAGCCGCGTTGTGTGAGCGGCGTTAGAATCTGCGTGAGTTCCCACTGATGTGTGGGGGAAGCCTGGCCCCCCGGGGAACCGGAGTCTCTGTATTTCATGGTGTCCAAATGCAACACTTCCTTTATACTGCAAGGAGCCATATTTCCAGCTCACAGTCGTGCAAAAATACACCCAAAATTGTGTGGTTATTGCAAAGCACATTCCTATATCCAGGAACAGGACAAAGATCTCCAGTACTAGAGGCCGAGATTCCAAAGTGTGCCCAGCCCGGTATAGGTAGCAGATGTGCCCACCAGTATTAATTAGCTTGCCCCCCCTCCCCAGCATAGGTATCCAAATGTGCCCCCAGTATTAGGCTGGCCCCTCCCAAAGTATAGACAGTCAGATGTGCCCCGAGTATTAGGCAGGCCCCTTGCCAAGGTAGATAGCCAGATGTACCCCCAATATTAGGCTGTCCCTTCCCCAGTATAGATAGCCAGATGTGCCCCCAGTATTAGGCTGGCCCCTTTCCTAAGTGAAATAGCCTGGTGTGCCCCCAGAATGAGGCTGGCCCCTCCCCAAGGTAGACAGCCAGATGTACTCCCAGTATTAAGCAGGCCCCTTCCCAGTATAGATAGCCAGATGTGCCCTCAGTATTAAGCTGGCCCCTTTCCTAAGTGAAATAGCCTGGTGTGCCCCCAGAATTAGGCTCGCCCCTCCCCAAGTTATACAGCCAGATGTACTCCCAGTATTAGGCAGGCCCCTTCCCAGTATAGATAGTCAGATGTGCCCCCAGTATTAGGCTGGTCCCTTCCCAGTATAGATAGCCAGATGTGCCCCCAGTATTAGGCAGCCTCCTCCACAGTATAGATAACCAGATGTGCCCCCAGTATTAGGCAGGCCCCTTCCCAGTATAGATAGCCAGATGTGCCCCCAGTATTAGGCTGGTCCCTTCCCAGTATAGATAGCCAGATGTGCCCCCAGTATTAGGCAGCCTCCTCCACAGTATAGATAACCAGATGTGCCCCCAGTATTAGGCAGGCCCCTTCCCAGTATAGATAGCCAGATGTGCCCCCAGTATTAGGCTGGCCCCTTCCCAGTATAGATAGCCAGATGTGCCCCCAGTATTAGGCAGGCCCCGTCCCAGTATAGATAGCCAGATGTGCCCCCAGTATTAGGCTGGCCCCTTCCCAGTACAGATAGCCAGATGTGCCCCCAGTATTAGGCTGGCCCTTCCCCAGTATAGATAGCCAGATGTGCCCCCAGTATTAGGCTGGCCCTTCCCCAGTATAGATAGCCAGATGTGCCCCCAGTATTAGGCAGGCTCCTTCTCTAAGTTAGATAGCCAGATGTGCCCCCAGTATTATGCCTGGTATACACAATGAGATTTTCTTGCAGATCTACTGCCAGATCGATTATTTCCAACATGTCCGATCTGATTTCCGATCCATTTTCCATAGAAGTGACCAGAATATTGACCGGATAATCGAGCGGAATTCATATTGGACATATTGGAAATAATTTATCCGGCAGTAAATCTGCTAGAAAATCTCATTGCGTGTATCAGGCATTAGGCAGGCACCCTCCTCAAGTTAGATAGCCAGATGTGCCCCCAGTGTTACGCAGCCCCCCCCCCCCAAAAAAAAGAAAAACCCCAAACCAAACTATCAACAACAAGCATTCTTTGTGAAAAAAATTACATGTTGCAAAGGGATAAAAACTGCAAAAATCGTGTCGTGGGTGTGAGGTTTTAGTCTATGACAGAAACACAAAACTATGTCTTTGGTAGGGGTTAGATTGTGAGCTCCTGAGGATAGTCAGTGACATGATTAAATGCTGCAGAAGGATGTCAGTGCTATATAAATTCATAATAATATGGTAGGCCATTAGACTAGGACTATGGTAGGATTAGATTGCGAGCTTCGCTGAGGACAGTTAGTGACATGACTATGTACTCTGCAAAGTGCTGCAGAAGAGGTCAGTGCTATATAAATGCATACAAATTATATTATCATCCTATAAACAGGTAGCATTTACTAATAACAATATTTTTATAGCGCTTTTCTCCCTGGGGACTCAAAGTGCTGTGACCCTGCATTATGCAGTCTCAAAGGCTCGGGAAAAGAGGTGAGTTTTTAGCCTTTTTTTAAAGCTGTCCAGAGAGGGAGCCTCTCGTACTGATTGTGGAAGTGAGTTCCATAGAGTAGGGGCTGCATAGGAAAAGGCCTGAGCACCAAATGTTAAGTGTATCCTGGGAATAACCAGCTTCATCTTGTTGGCAGAGCGGAGGGTGCGTGGAGGGGCATAAAGTTCCAATAGATCCGCTATGTATTTGGGTCCCATGTGGTTTAGAGCCTTGAATGTCAGCAGGCAGATCTTAAAATGGATTCTCCATTTTACTGGCAACCAGTGAAGAGTTTGCAGTACTGGAGTGATGTGTGAGCTGCGGCGGGCATTGGTTAGGAGTCTGGCTGCAGCATTCTGTACTAGCTGTAAGGGGCGCAGAACCTTATCTGTAGATCCAATGAACAGGGCGTTGCAGTAGTCTAGGCGGGAGGATACAAATGCATGAACCAGGACAGGTAGGTCTTCAGCTGGGATAAGGTGTTTGATTTTCGCTATAGTTCTTAGATGGAAGAAGGAAGACTTGACGACAGCTGATACCTGCTGTCTGAGTTTTAGATTTCCATCCAGGATCACCCCAAGGTTTCGCACAGAGTCTACATACTAATAGCTAACAGGTAGCCAAGTGGGAAAACCATTAACATGTTATGCCACATGCAAATGCTATTGGCTACAAAAAAAAAAAAGTAATCCTGCCCAGTAGGCATATGGGAAGATCATCTGGCCCACCTTCCACTGGCAACAAGGAGAATGTAAACAAGCCACAGCTGGGGAATGGATCCAGGCTGGAGAACTGACAGAGCCATCTATGGACAGTATGTGGCATGAAAGGGTGAGTGAGAAGGTGAAAGCTGACTCCCCCCCCCCTCCCCCTTTCCATTGTCTCCTCACTGGAATGGCACGTTCTTCAGTTCACCAGTTGAGTCATCTTTGCCCTGACCACAGGAAGGTAAACACATGTGTTTTCATGTTTATGCAGCTAATGTGGATGGCTGTTTATTGTGGAGGGGCCAGAGATTTTCTGGATAACTCCAACATGATGGCATCGCAGCTTTCAGCCCTCCGGCCGTATTATCAGACAGGCCGGTTCACAGAGTCTGTAAGTTAATTCCAATTATACTTATATATTTTTTTTTATCCTCCTGCAGCACAGAACTGGTTTAAAGGGAAACTATGGTCAAGCCTGGCATTTATGTAATAAAGGCGCCTGGAGTAAAGAGCATGGGGGATTGCAGCTAGTAGAAAATTGGTAACATTACAGATATTCTACTACAGTTGTGTTCAAAATTATTCAAATTGAGTGTTTTGGCCAGTTTGACATTAATTTTGATCATTTCAGTCATCTTGTTTACAATTAAATCAAAGAGGCACTTGTAAGTCAGACAAATATAACATAACATTTATAATGAAATAACCACAAATGTCTTTTCTGTGCTCACATGTACTAAGTACTAAGAATGAATGTCACTTGGGGGTTGAATAAAACTGATAATGATGTGAGGCTCACATCATTATCAGTTTTATTCAACCCCCAAGTGACATTCATTCTTAGTACTTAGTACAACATCCTTTTCCAGTTATAACAGCTTTTAAATGTGAAGCATAGCTTGACCCAAGTGTCTTGCAGCGACCTACGGGTATCTTAGCCCATTCTTCATGGGCAAAAGCCTCCAGTTCAGTCACATTCTTAGGCTTGCGCGCTGCAACTGCTTTCTTTAAGTCCCACCAGAGGTTCTCAATTGGATTTAAGTCTGGTGACTGCGATGGCCACTCCAAAATGTTCCAGCCTTTAATCTGCAACCATGCTCTAGTGGACTTGGAGGTATGCTTGGGATCATTGTCCTGTTAAAAGGTCCAACGTCTCCCAAGCCTCAGGTTTGTGACGGACTGCATCACATTTTCTTCCAATATCTCCTGATACTGAAGAGAATTCATGGTACCTTGCACACGCTGAAGCTTCCCTGTACCTGCAGAAGCAAAACAGCCCCAAAGCATGATTGACACCCGCCATGCTTCACAGTAGGCAAGGTGTTCTTTTCTTCATAGGCCTTGTTCTTCCTCCTCCAAACATAGCGTTGATCCATGGGCCCAAACAGTTCTAATTTTGTTTTATCAGTCCACAGAACACTATCCCAAAACTTTTGTGGCAGTTTTGCTTCTTGCGGTACAGGGAA